>NC_058409.1:147679916-147794439 GCF_002201575.2 Neomonachus schauinslandi
GGAGCCCGATGCGGGACTCGATCCCGGGACTCCAGGATCATGACCTGGGCCGAAGGCAGTCGCTTAACCAACTGAGCCACCCAGGCGCCCCAGGGGTCTTGTTTTCAAAGACTTTTTATAGTCCAGTAAAAATGATCTGGATAGAGAAACAATTATAATTTGCATGAGAAATATATACCACAACAATAAGACAATAATGACAGTTGTGCCCCAGAAGCAGACGTGGGGGCTCTCTCTCTCCTGGACAGACAAGTGTTTGGGGGTGGACAGATGGCCAGTGGGAAGCCCAAGGCAGATGCCCATATCACCCAGACAAGGAACTGCAGGGTACACTGGCAGATAGTTTTTACAATAATGTTACAACAAAATAAGCATCTGTTTTTGACTCTATTTTTAGTTGGATATGGTGAACAAATTCTGGTAACAGTGCTAGGAAATCCACAACGAAAGCCAGCCTCACCACCTCTATTTCAAATGGAAATTTAATGATATCAGTAACCAGAGGATTAACTTATTTGGCACAATCACACAAGACCAACTAGCTATCTGAGAGGGGAAGAACTTTTCTCATCGCTTCAAAATACAGATAGATTTCACTCGAATTGAACTCTCCTGCATATTAATACACAGGATGAGAGTAGCGAAGCATACATGCTTCTTTCTTTGGAGACACTCACACCACTTCACAGGAATTTGAGCTTCCTTTATCCTCTCAATAAACCTTCTAAGTAGGCAAATTAGATTACTTCTGAGGAGCGGCAGGAATTTCACATGTGTGAGCACTTTATCCTCTCCAGATCTCTGGCCAAGCAGAAGTGGGATGCAGATACCACAGGGAGGCTCTGTTTTCCCTCTTTGCCAGAGATGGGATTTGAGGAAAGGAGATGCTTGTGAATTCCTGCACTTTGCACATTAATCACGGGGGACATCAGAATTAGAAAAGAGATTTCTGACTGCAAGCACAGGCAAAGAGGCGGTCATTAATATCATTTCAATTTAAGTTAATTTGTAAAAAGCACTGTGAAATACTCAGAGGTGAGCTCCATACTGAGTCATGTTTGAACAAGAGGAACATAAGAAACAAAATCTGCCTTATTCTCCAACAATATTTGACACGTGCTTGACGTTTCCAGTTTCAGTCATAGACTTCGGATTAGTTGTGCCTCATTGTGATGGAACTAGAGAAGCCGATCCGCCATACACAATTCCTAGAATGTTCTACCCATCGGTAGTAATTAAAAAAAACCTGTGGAAATTAGAAAATACCTATGATTTTAATCCAAGAATAATCCTGATCTCCCCCATTTTCTCCTTTGCTTGTTAGATTATAATAATTAAAATTTTACGGGAGTCATCAGACATCTGTTTTTAGACCTATTTTTCAACTTAAAAAGAAAGCTTTGTTTTCCTTTTGTAAATTTGTTCTCCCTTTTATTTCAGAGGCAACCTTTTCCCACTTGCAAACATTTTTTAGATTACACTGTTGCCCTTTGTTATTGTCCAGGGGACCATTTGCTCCTTTCCTGCCCAGAAGTCCATCCCTGACTCTGGGTCTGTCGCCTTCAGCCTGGGGGAACGTACCTGGGACCCTCCTGGTGCCCGGTGTGCTGGTGGGGCAGTGAGGGTGGGGGCGGAGGACCCTCTGGGACCCTCTCTACTCTCACCGTGTTAGAGACCAGAAGTCTGAAATCAAGGTGTTCAGGGTGGGCTCCTCCTGTGGGCTTTGAGGGAGAAAATGCACCTCTCCCAGCTTCTGGAATTGCCCACAGTCCTTGTAATTTCCGCGGCTTGGGGCTGCGTCCCCTCCAATTTCTGCCTCCGTTATATACCGAGATCTTCCTGTGTGCCTGTTGCCTTCGCACCTGTCCTTGTTGGAAGGACCGAGATCTTCCTGTGTGCCTGTTGCCTTCGCACCTGTCCTTGTTGGAAGGACACAGGGCTTCCAATTTAGGGCCCACCTGAACCCTTTAGGACCTCATCTTTACCCGATCACATCTGTGAAGACCATATTTCTAAACAAGATCCCATTCACAGGGACCAGAAGTTCCAACTTTGACATATTCCTTTCTGAGGCACCCTTCAACCCACAACAAAAGAATGAGGAAACCCAGCCCATTTGGAAGGAAAATCAGCTGATGGCTGCATGGAATCCAGGGAGCCTGAGACTAAAGGAAACGAACATCATCTATGCTAGAGCTTCGTGTTTCTACAGCAGTCCAACGAGGCAAAGAGGCTCTGCATTAGGTGAGCATGGGCGAAGCCACAGGAGGCTCGGGGTGCTGGGCTGTGCGAGCGGAGCTAGAAATACAATTGTCTCCAAAAGCAAAGTCTGCCCCCACTCATCTGCCCATGCGGTTGTGGGAAGTAACCTAATCTGTGATAATATTACCCCGTGAAATGCAAGTTACAGGTGTTGCTCCTCAAGGGTCTCTCCTACTCTACTTTGGTTTTAATAAATGACCAAGCAGAGTTTTCAAATAAGGATCACAAAGCATAGCAGAGTACTCGTTATTTTTTTAAATCAATAATTTTCTCTGGACACCAGCAAAATGTGCATTTTGAAACTGATGCTTAGCCTTCATTATGCAACGTTACCTGTAATGTTTACCCCTTGATGGAGTTACACTGGGTCTGCCCCGGACAGCACTTCAGAATAATGGAGAACACGGATTACTGCACTTTCCGCAAATGGTGGCCAACCTGTCTCTTGTCCTGCTGCAGAAGCTGGACGGATGCTCACCGCCATGGTATGTCCTTGTCTTTGCTTGTCCCACGGCAGAAGCTAGAGAGCTCACAGTCAAGGGGCTCTGTGGTCTTTTCCCCATGTTTCTTGGACTCTTTTTTTTTTTAAGAATTTATTTATTGGACAGACAGAGACACAGTGAGAGAGGGATCACAAGCAGGTTGAGTGGGAGAGGGAGAAGCAGGCTTCCCGCAGAGCAAGGAGCCCAATGCGGGGCTCAAACCCAGGACCCTGGGATCATGATCTGAGCCGAAGGCAGACATTTAACCAACTGAGCCACCCAGGTGCTCCCTTGGACTCTTGTCATCATTCTCACTGGGTGGCCCTCTAACAATGGAGACCTCAGCCATCCATGTCAATGTCTTAGTTTTCCTCTCTGCCCCAGTAACTGCTTTGTATTGTTGAGCTGCCAGCCACTGGTGCAGTAACCTATTCCCACGTATCTGCTCTCTCCACGGCAATGATAGTTCCATATCATAGCTGTTTTCACAACTTTTTTGTTTGAAATAGTTACTGAAGGTGTTATATTTCTACATTCCCCTTTCTGCCCATCCAAATGGAACACACTTTTTTCTTCCTTTTTTTTCTTTTTCTCACATAGCATTTGAGTACTGTTCGTTGGCAAGCAACTCAACAGAACTCAGCAATCAGAAAATCAGACAGGGTGTAATTTTTAATGACAAATAATGTTAAACATGTTCCTGATTTTCCTACCAGGTTTTTGCTGAATACATAACCTTTACATGAACTCGCCTCATTAATCTTACAGGGAAAATGGAGCTACTTCATATTCTCAATCGAGGAAAAAAAATATTAGAGTCTGCTAGCACGCTAGGGCAGCTCACCTCTCAAAGAATGGAGGAGTGCAGGAGGTCCAGCTCAAACAGCCATGTTATTCTGTAAATACGTTCTGAGAAGTTTGCCCAATTTCTCTGGGCTGTGAAATGGGACCACCAATGGGTAACTCAGCCCCTCGTGTGTCTTTAAGCAGTGTCCTTACTGTCATTCTTGCTCTACGTGGCGCCCAAGAGGAGACAGAAGAACCTAACTTTGCTGGTAAATAAATGTGTGACCCTTGGCTTGACAGGAACTTTCAGTCTTGGATGGTAAAGCAGAAAGATGCCAGTTTAAATAATTTAGGATGAAAATTTTGATTCGATATCTGTAAACATTTATTTATTCCCTGGGAACTTTTTGGGGAAAGGTATCATCAACATTTTCCTGGGTTAGTCAGCCTCACACAGTGATGCTTGGAAATGGTTCAAAGTCAAGCTCAACCCTATTGGGTGGTAGGGATGATGCCCTCTCACCTCCAGCAGGTCTCCCAGTCAATGCAAACGCCCTCTTTAACTGACGCAAATCCAAACACAAAAATCACGGAGCAAAGGTTTTGTTCTCCTAAAGTCTGAGATTGGCAAGCACATTTGGTGCATTTCTGACCACATTCTAGTCATACCAGTAATGAGAGCAGCTAAGAATTCAAAACCCAAAACTTTGAACCTCAACTGACATGATACAGGAGGTGAGTGGGAAAGAAGGGTATGTCATCTTCCCATTCGAAAGAAGCAGATTCTGCTCATGATCTTATCTGACAAGACTCTGCAGCTGTTAAGTGAATTTGAAGAACCTCTACTTGGGGCTTCTTGTATTAATCAAGAACACTATGTTCAAATTGGGTAAAAATACGATTGCCGCCAAAATTGACAAGAACATCTGGGCAGTTTTAGCTCTCTCCTAAAGGCACATGGCTTCAATATTAGCAGGCAGATGAAGCTTGGGAGAATCAAAGAGATGTATAAAAATGAAAGGCAGCCTCACTGGATGCCTTTCCTTGAACATATTTAGAGCGAACACAAAATCTGTGAGCGAGAAACCACGTCTTGTTTATTTTGCAGCCCGCAGCGCCGAGCCCCGGAGGCGGGGGAGTGGCACGCGGTGGGACTCAGCAGTGAGGGGTTCACAGGTGCCTACACTTTGAGAACACTGCAAAGGAGAGAGCCCGAGCCTTTGCTCTTTTCTTCAACCAATATTCATTCAACACCTACTGTGTGTCTGGCCGGCCGTCCAGCCGTCAAGGATCAAGCTGTGGAGAAAAATGCCACAAAACAAAACAAACAAAACACAGAAACTCCTGTCCTCATCCAGTTCACCTTCTAGAACAGAGAGACAGAACAAGCACAAGGAGTCAGTAAAATATATGCCATGTCTTACACAGTGCTGAGTTACAGGAAAATGTCAGCAGGGGTGAGGCTCGGGAGATCTGAAAAGAGAACGCGATATTAAATGGGCTGAAAAGGTGCGGTGAAGGTGACCAGGTGCCATTTGAGCAGGACTCCAAAGGTTCAGCTTGGGTTGCAGGGGTGGGTTCAGCGGCGCCAGGAGGCAGCGTGTGTGAGAGGAGCAGGTGCCGGGGCCGTGCACGGGTGAGGCCGGGGGCGGCAGGGACAGCGCATCGGCCTGGATGCTGCACATGGCAGGCTCGCCTTAACCTGCACCTCTTCGTCTTCCCACCCACAGCCTGCTCTGGGCACCAGCCTTCCCGCGCCCACCCATGGCAAGTTCGCCCGTCCTGCTGCCCACGTCCAAAGTCTGGGTCCATCTTCCTGTTTATCACACCTCCCACCTAGATCCAGCAGAAATCCTGTTGGCTCAGCCTTCCGAGAATCCCCAGAGCAGGACCACCCCTGGCCTGCCGCCCCCACTCTCCGCCCCCACCTTCTGCCTGCCCTGGTCCCGGGATCCCCGCCTCAGACAGTGCTCAGGTAGGGGACATGCCCCCCGAGTCCCACAGAGGGATGTCATGGTCCCATAATGTGACTTGTCAGCTGTCTCATCAAGGTGCCAGCAAGACAGGAGGCCACACTCAGAATATTTGTGGGGGATTTCATCAAAGCCTCTTTACAAAAGGTTTGAGCAGCTTGGGGAAAGCACAGGAGGTGGGGTGATGTGCCTGGCGAGGTGAGGAAGTCTGAGAGCACCTCCAGGGAAGAGGGCAGTGCAGAGAGGAGCTGAGGAGGAAGCCTCCAGATGCCAAGACCTTCAGAAGAGGAGGCGGACAGAGGACAGAGGCCCTTCAGTGCATGAGCTGAGAGAAAGGAGCCCAGAAAGAAGCCAGAGGGTGGGGGAGCTTTGATGTGGCCTTTGGGGCCCCGAGCAGGATGGTGAGGGGTGGACAAGAGATCTGGGTGAGCAACAAAGGACACAGCACAAATTTTGTTTCTGAAGTCAACCCTTCATGCTCGTTCTGTACCAGCTCGACCGGGTCCCTTGATTGGCTACAAACTTGCCCCCGGTCCTTTGCACTGTCTGATTTCTTGGTCCGCTTAGGCTTTCTCCTGATGTCTTCAGGGCTTAGGTGTGAGCTTCTCAATGAGGACATCTTGGCCACTCTGTGCAAGGTGAAAATTACACTCCTCTCTCTTCCTCTCAATTGTCCTTCATATGTTCTACTTTTGCTCTTTTCCAGAACTCTCATCAACCTTTGAAATATCACCCTAAAATGCACTCATCAATTACGTTGATTGTGTATCATCAGCCTCTGTGCACGAGGACGTTATCCCAGGGATGAGTCTGAGTGCCTGGAGCAGAGCCCATTACAAAGTTGTGGGCCCTCCATCAGGATATGTTGAGGGGATGCATGATTGTTACAGGGGCTTAGACTCCTCCTTGGTGCAGAGTGAAGTTTCCACAGCACGTTCTCCACTGGCTCAGTGGTACTCAAGTCCTAGACGGAATCAGAAAACACGTATCTCAGATTGCACTATACCTGGCAGGTAGCCACGTCCCATGTGTCTAAATACGTGGATAACTTCATCATTAGATAGTCAGCTTCAGTGGAATAAAGATCCCAAGAGTTACACTAATTTTAAGCTTAAAATTACAAGGATGAAAATTAGGGAATTTTAACAGGACAAAATGTTACCTTACATCACAAAGGGAACTTTGCAGATGGGGTTAAGCAAAAGACACTGAGAAGAGAAGATTATCCTGGATGGTCTTTGTAATCACAATATAGTAACTTATTACTATATTGATCAAATATGTATTTAATACATTATATGTATTATACAATATATAATGATTGGCACGCAATCACAGAGGTCCTTGTAAGAAACAAGTAGGAGAGTCAGAGTCAGAGAGGTGAAGAGCTGGTGTGATGTGGGGCCGCAAGGCAAGAGGTTCTGAAGCTGTTCTATCTCGTCTAATGCTTTTATCCCAAAACCGGCATTAGAATCAGAATTCCAGCAGACATTCCTGTTATGTATTCTTCCCATCAGAAGTGTCTTCTCGCCATTGTCAAATGACGTGTATCAAAATAAGCTCACAATTCCATTTCCTTTGTACGTCTTTTATGGTATTGTTCATTTTCTTCACTGTGGGTCAGAAACATTGGCCAGGTTCCAGTCCAACATGCCTCCATGGGAACCCACCAGTTACAAGCTGGGTGCTATCCATGTAAAAACATAATGATTTAGCTCAAGGGGATGTGTTCACTGAGAAAATGACCAAGAAACTACCAAAAATGTCACTGAAATAAAAGTTAATATGAGTCATGCATTTAAGATGGATAATTTCTGATAGTGAATAAAAAATATTCCAGCTAACTAATCTAGATGCTTAAAAAATAAAGTCACTAAGAAGGACAGTAGAGTGTAAAGAACATTCTTTAGGAAGAGAAAAACGCATCATGTCTGCAAATTCCTTTCCCTGGGGTTGGACAGTTAGAGGGCTGTCATAGAAATTTGGCTCTGTGACACCTGGGCCTATGCACACCTGATGAAGACTGGACTTCCAGTTACATATTAGTCCCCATCTTTTCCTCCTACATCTGAGCAAGGGTCTCTTAGTGCCCCTCTCTCTGTCTCTCTCTCCTACTCTCATCTCTCCGCTCACTGACCACAACCTGATCTCCCCAAATACTTACTGCCATGAGGACGTGATCCTGGCTCATCGTGCAAAAACCACCTGTGTGCAGGCAACACCCAAATTCATATCCCTGAATTCCGAACTCTTATATCAAAACACCTTCATATTTGAGATGTCTGATTGACATCTCAAACTTAATGAAGAGCCACTTAATATTAAGCTAATGCTCAAGAAGGAGATTCAGGCCTGGTCTGCCCCAGAGTCAGGGAAGCAAGGCTGTCTGGGTGAGTCAATCAGTGAGTTTGCTGCAGAGACCAAGGAGTCTGAACTCATATGGGCATGGAGGATTTCAGTTTCCACCCCATAATGGCCATAATCCCCCAAACACCAAAACGAACAGAAGAGCGTGTGTGCTTCCTATGAAAATACATCTTCAAGAAAAACCAACTGCCCTCTACACGGACTCTGCCAATAAGACCTCTACTCTCCAGTTCTTCTCATGAGGAAACTCCATCTTTCTGTGTGAGCATTCCCCACCCAAGCATCCATGGCAGGTGTTGTTCACAGTTGTAGGAGGAAAGGTGAGTGCTCTGCAGATGCTTAGTTGTAATTAAGCCAAGGACTTCTACTTCAGGAAATATTAGGCAGTCTACTCTTTTCAAAAAGTGTTAAAATAACATTTGACTATGAAGATAAAGAGTATGCAGAAATAAATTAAGAATTTTTACCTTTGAACCTTACAAAAAAAAAAACGTAAAGAGAAAAATTATTTAATTGACATTTGCACTTTAAAATGTCAATCATAAACATCAATATCATAGAGTGTAGTCTCCCATGTGTGTGTTTAATTCTAATGGAAATAATGTGAACTAATTTTGCCAAAAGAGCTCTTTAATTATCTCTATTGGAAAAACTTCAGCAAAAGGCCAAGTTCAAATACTAAGCTAATTTATAGTGGTTGAGAAAAGCTTAATGCCTAAAAACAGTGAAATAAATTTAGATTTATTATGGGTAATAATGGATAATCACAACCATTCCAATATATTCCATGATGGCATAACATTACATAAGCTACATTATATTTATTATGAACATCTGGCATACTGTACGCTATTCAGATAACTTTAATTAAACCAGCCTCCAAGCTCCCATATAAAGCGATGGCGGTTGTGGAGAGAACAGCCTCGCGTGTTCACGAATGACTCAGCCTTAGAAGCTGTGAGCTTCAAGGTTTGTAACTGTTTCCCCTACACAAGAGGGCCTTGAGATAATAATTTGCGGAACACCGCTCACTCCAGACCTGATACTATAAACTCGAATAAGTACTTGTGAGTCCAGCTACCTAAACATCGGTGCCCCACAAGCATTCCATTCGTTGAGTATGGCACCTTTAGGATTTGGGGTACAGAAGACCATGGGCTTGTAGCCACTTTGCGTGTGGCGGTCCCTTGTTTTCGCGCGTGGCCTGCGGGCGCGCTCTGGCAGGTGCACAGGCAGGCGAAAGTCTGCGGCTGCGCAGTGTGCGAGCAGGCAGGGAGCACGCGGGCGGGGGCCTGGGAGGGAGGCCAGACTGAGATACACAAGTTGTGAGTGTCCCACCGGGTGTCTGCACTCTTCAAGGTACTGGGGAAGCCTCTTGGAATTGATGCTGCAGCGGGGAGGCAGGCAACACGGAGATAAATTAGGGCATCTGTGAGCAACAGGGGCGAAAGGAAGCAAATAAGGGGCGCCAGGGGGTGGGAGGGGCGAGAGGCGGAAGGAAGGAGGCAGGACGCAGAGGGTGACACCTGGAAAGAGCATTCCCCCTCCCCCCAAGAGCGACACCACATGAAAACAAAGACAGAAAAAAAGCAAGAGTTTGCCCAAAGCATGGCCCGAACCCAGAGCCTGGCACCTGGGAGTCCCCAGATCCTCTGGGTTCTATTTATAAAAAATGCAACGTAGAGATTAACGTTTTTCTCTTCAGCTGCATTTTCCTCCTAATTTTTTTTTTTTTTTTGAAAGAACAGACCTGTTGGGTGAAATAGGGAATGACAATCCATCCAACAGATAATTATTAGTAAGATTTTGAAAGATTCGGGGCAAAATAAAGTCTGATTTTATGGGGGCGCCTGGGTGGCTCAGTTGGTTAGGCGACTGCCTTCGGCTCAGGTCATGATCCTGGAGTCCCGGGATCGAGTCCCGCATCGGGCTCCCTGCTCGGCGGGGAGTCTGCTTCTCCCTCTGACCCTCCTCCCTCTCGTGCTCTCTGTCTCAAAAAAAAAAAAAATCTAAAAAAAAAAAAAAAAAAAGTCTGATTTTATGAACAGAGATCATTGATAACCCAGGAACATATCGCACTGTCATTTATCTCTGGAGCAGTATAAAAAGCAAGTCTCACACCCTGGGGAAGTGTCAGGGGGCTAAAGTTCAAATTCAAGTGGACAGGATTAGCTGAGTTTTCATCTAAGTATGGAACAAGAGGAACAGTAAACAAATAGACACATTTCTTCAGGAGTATGATTTGCTGTTAATGTAAGTCAAAAAAATAAGATGTGATCTCCTATAAAAATAGAAAGAATTTAGGGAAAGAATAAAGTGTGTATCCTAATCTGCAGTGAGAAGATCATGAGAGACCTCCTAGCTGCTTAAAATTAATGCAAAGGACCGGCTTAACTCATATGGTGAGTTTTCTCTTTAAACATAGAGATGCCAAAAGAAATTAAGATGGGCAAGTATGTCCGTTTCGAATAAGTGAATCACAGGATTTATTGACTGGTATTCTTGTCATTGATTCACAGCAAGTTTCTAGAACAAATTGTTAGGTAGATCATTTTGGGGGAATTAGAAAACTGGCAGAAGTCACCAAAGACTTGTGTGAATTCACCACGAAGTGAGTCCTTTCCAACCTGTGTTTCCATGAGGTCATTAGAGCACAGATCCATGAATGTTATGGACACAACTGTGCTGACTTGTTAAAAACATGTGACATAGTCCCATGACATCATTTGGAAATGTATAAGGAATGAGAGTCATAATTAGAATTGAATAGAAGAATTTGTTGCTAGTTACAAAACTGTTCTCAAAGATTATTAATGGATCAACATTGATATAGATAAATATCTGGCGAATTGCTACAAGGCTCTGTTTCTGAAACAGGTGTATTCACAAGTTCATCTGTGACTCAAAGGAGTGTCTTAAACACACTTTTATTAAATCTGTATATAATCATATCCAGAAAGACCAGATAATGCAGCAGCTGATTCAAGCGGGAATTGGAACTTCCTGACGGGCTGAGGCCCAGAATAAAGGGCCGGTCAAAAACCCTGTAAATGCAAGGGGGGCTTGTCTCTCACAAGCTTGACCGAAGAATATGACTTTGCCAGAATGAAGTACTTATGGGGCGGAGAGAATGGGAGACGGGATGTTCTAAGGGGCACAGTCAAAACACCTGTCCTAGCTTCAGACAGACGGTTCATATTGAATAAGAGCCGAAGATGAGGCTGTGGAGGAGATTGGGCCAAAGAGGGAAGAGGTGAACTGAATGGACCAGGCAGCCCTCAATCCAGAAGACAGTCGGGAGCCAGCCGGGGTTGTGGAAGGTACAATCTGCGTATCCCTGCCTTATCTTACTGGGAGAAAGCACAGGATACCTCTCACACAAAACAGAACAAAATAAGAGCCCATCAGATGCTGTAAGCCTTTGTATGTTAGCAACCAAAGGGGGATTGGAAATAGAGTCGGAAGGAAAGATGAGGGATTATGCAGCCTCGTGGCATGGGCAGCAGTACGCAGGGTTGCCTTAGATGAGATGATCCTTTGCCCACACCATATAGTTGAGAGAAGGCTTTACCCGTGAGCTCTGTGGAGACCCAGCTCTGGCTCCTGTGGGCTTTCCTTATCATAGCAGCTCCTGGGAAGGAAGGTCAAGAGGCAGTGATGGCGTTCTGAGGCTGTTTTCGTGGCTCTCCTCCTTATATGGACCCACCTATTTTCCTGGCAATACATGGCGGCAATGGGCTCAGATGCATCCCGGACTATTGGCCAGCAGGGAGCATGCTTGCCAAACAGGACTTAAGATTATCTTTCCATCTCAAGGCAGGCAGCCTAAACCTCTGGCAGCAAGTAGCTCTTGGAAATCAAGACATTGCCCTCCCTGTGTCCTTTTGATGAAAATCCACTCTTTCTGTGATTCCAGTGAGTCATGTTACCCCTCCTAAAAATAGCTGCTAGCCCTCCAGAGGCTTTCACTATTGTGTCCTTCTCAGACCCCCTCAAGGCACAGGCTGGTCCTCTCAGCGGGCTCTCTGACTCAGCTCCGGTAGCCATCTGACCCTTCCCACCAAACCACACTTTGCCTTTGAAATGGACGAGCAAGGTAATGAAGACCTGGTGATATCCCATGCAGTGTGACCAGCTGGACAGAGTCCAGACCTATGCAGAGAGAAAGGAAAAGACAACGCAGGGATTCAGTCTGCATGAAATGCTGAGCGACCTCAGAGCTGGCTTCCACCTGGAGGAGAGGAACATCTCCAAGACCCAGCGTTCCCTCTAGATCCATTTATTGTAAGGTGACAGAAGCCAGCTTGCTTGTCCAGCATCAGCTGCTCCTGATCCACGGATGTTCTAGAACTCATGAAGGTGACTCTCAGAGGCATTTATCTTGTGAAAAATGGAAAACCTCTAGTTATATTAATGGAATTTAAAAAAAGCAAAATATGAT
Organism: Neomonachus schauinslandi; assembly: GCF_002201575.2. Classification (NCBI taxonomy): domain Eukaryota; kingdom Metazoa; phylum Chordata; class Mammalia; order Carnivora; family Phocidae; genus Neomonachus; species Neomonachus schauinslandi. The sequence goes on from NC_058409.1 coordinate 147,692,228, forward strand.
CAAATTTATAATAGAGTCTGTTGTTTTAAAAATAATTTAGATACTTTTGGAAGGCAATCAGGTTATTTTGTTGGTTTTTAAAATATTTTGTTGAAGTCCCTAGTTTATATATTCAATTTTTTTTTTTTTTTTTACAAAAACACCATGAATCCAGTTGTGGTGTTACCAAAGTGTATTTTTCCTTTATGCGCCTTTTAGAAATGTCTCAAAGACTTGCAGTGGTTTGTGCCTACGTAAAGAATTCTACTTTCGCCCTAGCTTCCGCCATACAAAAAGAAGCCAGATACCCAGCTTTAGGAGGACGCTGGATCAGAGTTTATAGAATCACAGTTTCTCAGGATCTTCAGCAGCCACCATCATCCGCGAGCATGAACACGTGCAGCTGAGGGCACCTGCGCTACGCCCGGGAGCCCAGTGGCAGGCAGGCGGCTGAGGGCGCAGGCGCGGACCTGAGCCCTGGACACCGGCCGGGGCCTGCGCCGCCTCCAGGTCCCACGCTGCCCCGCAGACCTGCAGAAGGGCCCCGTGCGCCCGGACAGGGGAAGGAGCTGACCCAGCCTGCAAGACTCCCTCGCACCCCTCCTGCAAGCCCCTCCCTGCCTTGTGTCTTCCGCAAAGCCCTCTGTCATCTCCTGTCTGTCCTCATCGCTCTCACCCAGGGCAGGCCTTGCTCTTCCCACCATCGGCAGTGTCCTCATCCGCATGGCTCCACCCACAGCCTCCACTGCGCTGGCCGGACCTCCCTGACCCGGGGCACCTGCCTTCCCTTGCACCTGCACCTGCCCTGCGCTGTGCAGACCGTGAGGCCCTTAAACCTGCGGGCCTCTGCTCATGGCCTGAGATTGCTTCTGTCTCTGCGCTCAGGAAAGGGAGCTCAGTGACTCAGGGACGGAGAACCACCCAGAGCCGCCAGGACAGGACGCATTCCCTCTGGGGCTCCCCGTGGTCACCGATGTGGCCAGGTCAGCCTAGCAGTGGTGTGGGCGGCAGCGCAGCGCGTCCTCCTCAGGCATCCCCTGCCGCAGTGCACAGCTCAGAGGACCGCGCACGGGTGACATTTGGGCACCTTCATAGCTGTCTGGAAAACTGCACCCTTTTTGTCAGATTGGAATATGCAGTTGTGTGCAAGCCCGGGGCCTCTGAGAGGCAGACGCCAGGAAGGGTGGACAGGGCTCCGTTAGACGACGAGTGTGAGAGAGTGGGGGTGGCGGGGGCGGGGGCCAGTCCTGCGTGAGCCCGCAGCCGCATGAGCAGGCCCGCTGCAGGCCTCCCAGGGTGCCTGCCCTGTGTGCAAGTCCTCGCCACCCGGAAGGGCGCAGGGGGGCAGTCCGGCAGTAGAACCCCACCGCCGATCTCGGCGCCCCTCTGCAGCCCCCGCGGCCCGGGCTTTCTCACGGCCTCTGCAAACTGAAATCCTCCTCTCCACCTCCCTGCAGCCTTTTCTACAACCCCCTTCTCTGCCTGTGCTCGCTTGGCATGGTTCCATCTTGCTCTCTGTCCACAATTTCCAGTTTTTGTTTGTTTTTTGTTTTGTTTTTTCCTCGATCTGCTTATTCTTCTTGGATGAGCAAGGGCTTCACCTTCCACACAGGCCCAGCTCTGTAGATGCCCAAACGCTGTTTGTGGGTATCACTGTCAGACACACAACTAAGCTCTCTCATATCCGAAAGCTCTTGAAGAGTGTCTTCAGAATTCCACCTGGCGACCCCACGAGAATGATGACCATCTTGAGGCTTTTTTTCCAGTACATGCAGTGATTTCTTTCCTTTTCTACACTGTGGTGTCTAAGACCTCCAGAAAACTGTTGCCTAAAAGTAGGCATTGTTTTCTTGCTCTTCACTTGAATTCGAATGTCACTGGTTTTTCCTTGTTGAGTACAGTTCATGCTGAATTTCATTGTGTTCACCTGTTCATTGTAATAAAAGATTCTTTCTGCACTGGTCTTTGTTATCAGAAATAAATGCTGTAATTTATTAAGTATCTTTTTTCATCTCTTAGCAAGATCAAGAAACTCCGACCCACTTCAACTATAAGGATAGTCAAATATTTTCCTGAAATAACCTTTAATTGTCCATAGTGTGTTTCTATTTAACTTATAAATCTGTTACTGGTGTTTTCAAATCTATATTTATAAGAAAGCATGGTCTATGCTTTTCTTTGACAATGTCTGAGATTCTTGTTAGACTGGCTTCAAAAAGAGTCAGAACTCATTCTTTTTATAACAGTTGAAAATGAAAGGTTACTTGTCCCAGAGTTTTTTTTTTTTTTTTTATTTTTTATTTTTATCACCTCCCCAAATTCCTCTGATTCTGGTGCTTTTAGGGAGGTGGGAAATACTGAAAGTAGTCAGTGTGTCTTTCTTATGGAGCTCCTTGGCTCTCTTGCAGAAATAGCTGTATGACTGTTTTGCCAGGTTTCACATAAAATCCTATTCAACATTGTATTGGATTTGTATTACATTGAAGCTTAATTTGGGAATAATTGACCTTTAGAAATATTAATTTTTTTAACTGGGAAACGTAGCTTCTTAGGTGGATTCACCTTCTTTTCTGTAATTTACTAGAGTACTCCAGTCTTGTTTCAATAGGTCCTTCATTCCTGTGGTTAAGTTGGTTTCTATGTGTACATATTTTTGTCGCTATTGTGAGTGGGAATTTTTGACATAATATTAAATAGTTATCTTGCAACCAGGGATCTTAATCCTACCAGTTTATCTTCTTGAATTTTTCAAACACACACTTGAATTATTCATAAATAATAATTTATTTTATGGGTAGCATTTGTAACTTATTTTTTTCCTCAGAGTATAAACTGAAACATGCAAAATTGTTTTAAATAATTTTCAAAGTAGGAATACCTGCACATTTATCTTTAAGTATCTAACAGCTCCTGGTTTAAGAAAGATATTCCTTATATTTTTAAATTATTATTTGCATTGCATTGTGTTTCACTGTATTATTTTAAGAGATTGATTTTAATTTCGGGACTTTGTGATCCTGGTCGTGGTTCTCATTTAGTCTACTTTTGTGTTAACATGAACGGGCCACTTTTTGAAGTAAACGGTGCTTTCATTTCTGAAGAATACAATGGTTGGTTTTGGTGTTTAAAAAGTGTCGATGGCGGGGCGCCTGGGTGGCTCAGTTGTTAAGCGTCTGCCTTAGGCTCAGGTCATGGTCCCAGGGTCCTGGGATCAAGCCCCGCATCGGGCTCCCTGCTCCACAGGAAGCCTGCTTCTCCCTCTCCCGCTCGCCCTGCTTGTGTTCCCTCTCTTGCTGTGTCTCTCTCTGTCAAATAAATGAATAAAATCTTAAAAAAAAATAAAAAATAAAATAAAATAAAAATAAAAAGTGTCGATGGCTACTTGACCCATAGTATTTTGTCCAGTTTCTGTACCTTCCCTCATAACTGTGGCCAGCTGCTTTTCTTCCAGGGCCATGCCTTGTTTCTCTAGCTTCCAGACACTGGGATCAGGCAGCATACGGTCCATTAATTGATAGTTCTGAAGGTGTGTCAGTACGTTTGGGGACTTACTGTTTATGTGGTTTGAAAGTCTGAAATAGTTTGCTTTTCAGTGATCGGGGGATAGCGTCTTGTTTTGATGATAATTTCTTGACAGCATTTTATTTTCCACCATTTAAAATTTTAATGCTTTGTTTTGAGATTCTAATGATTTTATGTTGTGGTTAGAAAGTATAGTTTTCCGGTTTTTTAAACAGCTCTATGTAGGTGTAACTGACATTTGGTAAACCACACATGTTTAAAACACACAACTGGATAAGTTTCAACACATGTAGATGCCCATGACAGCATCATCAGAATCCAACCTGTGAACACATCTAGCACTTCCTAGCTTTTCTCGTGCCCACTTACTCCTCCTTCCTCTGTCCATCCCCACACTCTCCCACAGCAACCTCTAATTTCCTTTCTGTCAATATGAATCAGTTTCCATTCTCCAGGGTCTTATAAATGGAATCATAATGTATTTGTCCTTTTTGCTGGCTCCATTCCCTCAGCACAGTTAGTTTGTAATTTATCCATATTCTTGATGCATCAATAGTTTATTCATCTCTATTTTGCTGAGCCATTGTCCATTATATGGATATACCACAACTTATTTGTGCACCTTTTGATGGACATTCAACTTGTTTCCATATTTTGGCTCTCACAAATAAAACTGCTAGGAACATTCATGCACAAGTAGATTTTTGTGGGGGCTCTATGGCCTTCTCCCTTGGGTAGATAGCTAGGAGTGGGATGCTGGGTATAGGAGAGGTTTTGCTCACGTATTAAGAAACTACCAAACGGTTTTCTAAATTGGTGGTCCTATTTTACGTTTTTACCAGGTGCGAGTGAGAGTCCAGGCCGCACCACGCCCTTGCCAACACTAGGTATGGCCAAGGCTTTTCATTTTAGCCATTCCAGTGGGTGTGCAGTGGCCCCTCATTGTGGTTTTATTTGGCATTCCCTGATACACTGGGTCCTTTGTCCCGGAGGCTAGCTCCGGTCCCACATTTCAACCTAGACCGTGCTGCACTGTCTCCTCACCCCTGCTTAGTACGAGAGCCTCATCTAATTGGCTGTGTCATATTTTGTGGAGCACCTCTTAGTGGGGAAGTACAGTAGAGAGAGGATAGACCTGTGGACTTACCCAGAGTTTGTAAGCTGACCCAGAGAGAAGAAGCAGGGGTGTATGTGAACTTAAAGATTATAACTTTGGACCATGGATTCATCTCTGATAGAGAATAGATAAAGGGATCACAGCTGAGGAAGTCTGGATAATGTAAAAGAATTGTTAATCAGGGTTTTTTTTAAGTAGTTGGAAGAATGAGAAACTTTTTTCAAGAAGATTACACAGAAGAGCTATATTCTCAAGTTGCTCATGTTTTAAAATGTATTTCTCTTGTCTTCACACTTGACAGAATATAAACGTGTAATGTTTACTTTAAAACTCTGTACATTTTCTTTGTGTCTTCTTTGCATTTTCCGCTATGGAGAAGTCTGCAGACAGAACATATCAGTATCAGTTTAATTTATTTTGTTAAATGGATGTTTCCAGTATTTTTCAATCTTTGAAATCCAAAGACAGCACAAAAAAGCTTATGTATGTTTTTAATAGTTTTTAGATGTATTAAGCCCACCCAATCTGCACATATAGATCTTCCTTGATATACCATATGGTTATGTCCTCCAGGTACTCTATACAGAATGTGGGTTCTGTATTCCAGGGCCTAGTAAGGGCCCTGATTCTAAAGATTAGGTACATTTTTAGTTATATAAATAATATGGATATAGCTTGTTACATGAAAACAAATATAAATTGATATTATTTTCTTTATATGCTCACTGTATCACCTTATAAACCCCAACTGGAGATCCACTGACTTAAAAATTAAAATTAAGTAATTTTGTTTTCTCAACAGACTGCCAAAAGATATTAACATGGTTTATAAGGGCACCATATTCTAAAGCAAGGCAATTTATATAAAATGGAAGGAAATTAAACTAGAAAATGATACATTTAGGAGTTAAGAAGAAAGCAAATATAAAAATGCATGCCTTAAATATCCACAAGCTTGCACAGGATTGGCATGGATTTATTCTGATGTTTTCAGCAGTCATTAGAATAAGAAAAGCCTGGTCAATCCCTCCACAGTGCTTGTGCAATAGAAAACAAATGACAATAAATACAAAGTGCTAAGGAGGCCCACGACTAATTCCAATTCAATGATAAGTCCAGATTTCTTAAAGGTCCTTAGGATGGGAGCCCAGGATGATGTCAGTTTCCACAGTCTCAGCCACATCCTCGAAGTCAACACATTGATGGGACTGTGAGAGTTCTCTCTGGTCCAGTCTTGTGAGGAGGGCCAGGACCTGCCTGCAAACCAAAGTTCAATAAAGGATATTGTTTCTCAGGAAGTGGACGTGGTATAGTCAAAGGAATCAGATTGTGCCAAATCGACTTGAAACAAGAATAAGTTCTAGAACATTCAAAGAATAGCTGTCCTTAGTCTTCTCAGGCACCCTCCCCAAGGATCTTCTTTCTCTGGAAACTTCCATGGAGGCCACGCTCAGAGGTTAAGAAGCAAAGGCCTCGAATGCACCCATTCTCTTCATCTGTTAAATGCAGACGCTGACGTCCTAGTAAGCAGGGTTTCAATGGAAGAAACCCTGGAAGTGTCTCATAAAACTTCAGGGCCCAACCGGACAAATCCTGCTTTTACTCAGAGGGGAGTCGCTGGGCAGCGGCAGGCAGGGCGGGATGCCGGTGAATTACTGCTGGCCAGTTTGTTTTCTCTACTAGAAGGTTTGCACACTTGACATACTCAGGTGCCTTTTCCCTCTTCCCCACCCCCCTCCATTAGACCCTAGGTATTTCCCTCCTGGCTGGATTTCCTTTCAAGGTTGCCCCCTTCTTTATTCAAAGAGCTACTTACAATGTCTAATGAAATAAGGTTACTGTTGTCTCGTTTATAATAGACTTCCTCCATAATAATTCATGTATAGCCACCCCAATAATCCTTAATAAATTTACCACTCTTCTTTATTAAGTTTGTAAGTTTTATTCTAAATATCAAGTTTATTTAGAACAAGAGCTACTCATAACTGTAATGTATAATTTGGTAACTGATGAAGAATATGACTCACTTCTTACAAAACGGCATGTTGGAGGCAGCCTCTAGAGTGGTCCTCAGTGATCCTTGCCTCCTGATGTCCACAGACTTGCATAATCCCACCTCTTTGAGTGAAGACTGCTCTACTACATTGCTTCGAAACAGAAGATGGCAATATCAAGAGGATTTTTTTTTTGGGAGGGGGTGGGCTACAAATATTGTGACATCCATCTTTTTAGCAGACACTCTCTCATGCTGGCACATTGAGAGGACGTATGCAGTGAGGAACTGGGATGGGCCTCTTGTCCCCGGCAAGCTAGGAACTTAGACTTTTGTCCTCAAACAACTCAGAAGACAACAAATATGGCTGACAAGTATGTAAATCAGCTTGGAAGCAGACCCTTCTCCAGTTGAGTCCGGATGAGGCCTGAGTCCTGGCCAGCACCTTGACAGGACCTGAGGCAGGTGACCTAGGTGAAGCATGCCCAGACCCTTGACCTGCAAAACTCTAAGTCATGGATATGTTTTGTTCTAAGCTGCGTGATTTTGTGATTGTTTGTTATGCAGCAATAGATAACTAATACAATACCATATCTTTATCTTGGCTTCATTTAAAATCAATTATATTTTTATAGAGATAACTCACAAAATGTAGTGTTCTTCAAAGCCTGGTAGAGATTTTACCCAAAATTGTATCAAATTATACCATATGGTAATGTTTATTCTGACTACTCTGAATTAAAAAATCTTAAAGGTTTAATATCATCAGCCAATATTAGATGATCAACCTTGAGCTTCATAGATACCACATTTTCCCAGAGAAAAGTTCTTGGGACTAATGGATTGGTTTGTAGAATTACTGTACTGGAGTCAGGTAAAGAGCAGGCTGCTTCAGATAGCTAATGGAGAGCCTAGTCCCAGACTAGGCTTTCATTCTACCAGAAGGAGATTTTCATGTTGCCTGTATTTCCCTCGGAATGATGTTTCTATTCAGTTATCTTGGTATATATTGACAACATACACTGTAGAAAAAATGAAGAGATCATAACTTTATCTCTGAAAGATTTGTCGTTATTTGGCTTTCCTTTTTAATTATCAGTATTACTAGAAGGACTCCTGCAAGGGCTTATAACAGCCGAGTTTCAGAAGCGTCTGCTGCAGTGGCTGGTGCAAATCAGTAAAATCTTTCCTACATAAAAAGTATTAATTCTTGGGGCACCTGGGTGGCCCAGTCAGTGGAGCATCTGCCTTCGGCTCAGGTCATGGTCATGATCCCAGGGTCCTGGGATCCAGCCCCACGTCAGGGTCCCTGCTCAGCGAGGAGTCTGCTTCTTCTTCTCCCTCTGCCTGCCGTTCCCCCTGCTTGTGTGCTCTCTCTCTGACAAATAAATAGATAAAATCTTTAAAAAAATTATTAAAATGTTATTTCTTTTTAAAATAATGTGTCACACTTGGGGCGCCTGGGTGGCTCAGTCGTTAAGCGTCTGCCTTCGGCTCAGGTCATGATCCCAGGGTCCTGGGATCGAGCCCCGCATCGGGATCCCTGCTCCGCGGGAAGCCTGCTTCTCCCTCTCCCACTCCCCCTGCTTGTGTTCCCTCTCTCGCTGTATCTCTCGCTGTCAAATAAATAAAATCTTTAAAAAAAAATAATGTGTCACAAATCTTTCTTAGAGAAGAATTCCAAAATGTGTAAATACACCACCTTTAGAAGGTGGACTTAATCTCCCTCTCCTTGAGTGTGGTGGACCAGACTCGCTGACTTTCTCTCAAACAGGAATCTGGAAAGGGAAACAGAATGGCTTGCAGGGGAGAAACCTGGCCACATTCCCGGATCAGGTGGTTGAGGTGGGCACAACCAGCCGTGCCCTGGGGCCACCATGAAACCCCTGATGGGAAGTCATGAAAAGGTACCTTAGCATTATGGTCTTCTTCTCCCAAATCTACAACTCTACTCTATTAAAGGGAAAACATCAGACAGACCTAAGCTGATGGACATGCTGAATAAGGCAGTATAGAAAACTAGATTGCATTTCGGGACAGAAAAATGCACATTAGTGTAAAAAAAAAAAAAAAAGGTAAAATCCAAATACATTTCATTGTTAGTTAGTAGTACTATATGAATATTATTTACTTCCTTTTGACATATCTGACCTTGTTATATAAAAAGTTACCATTGGGGGAATCTGAAAAAATGGTACACTGGAAATCTTTGTAATAGCTTTGCAACTTTTTTTCTAAATTTAAAACTATTCCATAATAAGAACTTTAAAAATATTATGTCACTTTAGTTGCTTATACTAATTGAAATAGTGAGTAAAAATCCAAATTTTTTGTTTAAGATAAAGTATAAAACTCTTTCTAACTGCCTTGTCTGACTTAAACCTGTTTTAGTTATGTATTTAGTATGCATAAGGAGTTTTTTTAAATAACACTCTGCAACAATTTATGTTTAGTTTAGAGATTAACACAAAGAAAAACAGCAGTTTGATGTTGTGTCTCCAGACATACCTTCCTGAAAGGATTCTAGCCTTTTGGTTTTATTATGTTGAGTGAGAGGGCAAAGGAACTGTATTATCTGTTTAATAAAAGATCCGGGAGGTTTACAATTTCATTCTCTCATGCTGTTTCATAGGGATCTTCAGAACACTGCAGAATTAAGCACAAACCCAACAATGTTAAGAATTCCGACTGAGGCTAACCACAAATTACATAAATGAGACAATCCATTGAACACAGAATTCATTCACATTTTTTCTTTGTACCTTTCTTTTATTGACTGCTTCAGTCATGTATGGTTCTCATTGAAAAGGGCTAATACCTGTGGCTAGCAATCATCCATTTAGGCAGTTTTCCAGATGGCATCCTTGACCAGCAAGGAAATTTAAGAAACAGCCCACATAAACCACTTATTCCAATCCCAAAATCCCAACCATTTTTTTTTGTTTAGAACCCAAGGCAAGTCTATTTCAGTGCCTGAATGGACTTTACTAACTGAGGCTTATGGGGCTTTGCATTCAGTTATGATCTTATCATATAGTTTAGTCGCCCTTGAATCTCTCTTTATATTGACTATCACAACATCCCCATGCTATGGAGCAGGTCAAAGCTGGAGGATGCCACCATGCTTTTCTTAAATAAAAACAAATAAAATGTATCATTGATTCTAACTTCCATATTGTGAGGGATAGTGAACACAAAGCCATGTCTCTTGCAAATCGCCCATCACCAAGCACTTATAATTATGTCAAGTAGTAAATATTGAGAAGAAAATCTATAATTACATTGCTTTAGACACACTTATTTTTTAACCTTAGTGAGGTATCATGGACACGTAAAATTGTAAGGTATTTGAAATGTAAGTCATGGTGATTTGATAAACGTATACATTTTGAAAAGATCTTCATCATTTAGTTAATTAACACATTGATCACCTCATATATTTACCTTTTTTTTCTTGATAAGAACATTTAAGTTCCACTAGTCTCTTAGTAAATTTTAGTTATACAATACAGTGTTATCACTATAAACACCATGTCTTCCATTACCTCCTCAGAACTCTGTCATCTTAGAGCTGAAAGTTCCTAACTTTTTACCAACCTCTCCCTATTGCTCCCACCCCAGCCACAAGAAACCACTTTTCTATTCTGTGTTTCTAGGAGTTTAACTTTCTTTAACATTCCATGTGTAAGTGAGATCATGCAGTATTTTTCTTTATCTGTCTGACTTACCTCACTCAGCATAATGCCTTCAAGGTCCATCTGTGTGGTTGCAAATGACATGATTTCCTTCTTTCTCATGGCTGAATAATATTCCATTGTATGTGTATGTATGTGTGTGAGTGTGTGTGGTGTATCACATCTTCTTTACATCTTCATTCTTTGAGGAGCTCTTAGGTTGTTTCCATATGTTGGCTATTGTAAATAATGCTCCAATGAACATGGCGCTGTGGGTATCTCTTTGATATCCTGTTCTCATTTCCATTAGATACATACCCAGAAGTAGATTTCTGGTTCACGTAGCATTTCTATTTTTAATTAATTAATTTATTTTTTTAAAGATTTTATTTATTTATTTGACAGAGAGAGACACAGCGAGAGGGGGAACATGAGCAGGGGGAGTGGGAAAGGGAGAAGCAGGCTTCCCGCTGAGCAGGGAGCCCGACGCGGGGCTTGATCCCAGGACCCTCAGATCATGACCTGAGCCGAAGGCAGATGCTTAACAACTGAGCCACCCAGGCGCCCCTCTATTTTTAATTTTTTGAGGAATCTCCATACAGTTTTCCATTGTGGCTGAGCCAATTTACATTCCCACCATAGTTAGACACATTTAAATTCGTCAAGTTTAAAAAAATAAAAATAAATAAATACAAGAAGATTATAATATTCAGCAATTTTGAAATTTTAATTGAGGTTCAACTAAAAAATTATAGCATCCAGTAGTAGTGTAATTGTGGAGATTAAAGTTTTTTGTGTGCTTTTTAGTTCATAATTAAGTGATTGGACTTAGAGATGTATTTTAAGGATTTTACCAGAGATTATTGGATTTAGAATCATTGTGCAGAATAACAATAACTTTAAATGACCTATTTAACTCTTAGATAAAGGCCTTATTCTCTAGAATAGATGGTTTCAAAGCCCTTAGGCACAAAATTCAATAGACCAAGGAAATAATAGATTCAAACATATACATGGACATAACTGATGGATCTGACAGTCTTTCACATCAGTTTTTCTATATTTCTTTCCAAAGTCTTAGAGGTAAATTGAATACTTTCCTGATTGTTGAGTAAGGCTTTAGAAACCAAGATTGTGCCCTATATTTGCAGTTAAATTTTAATGGCCCATTTCATTAGAACAGTATATGTCTATTGATTCTAGCCCACTGCCGCCCACCAGCAAATGAGACTCTGCGTTGGCTGAATCAGGGCCACCTTTGTTATGAGTGTCCTCATAGCAGGTGCCCTGACTTCACACTCTCACACTGAAGAATATGTCCTAACGAATGGCATAAACCTTCACAAACACACATCTAAGTGTTTTTTTAATTATTTGTGTCACAAAATTATGATAACTTGAGTCTATGGAAATATGCCCCTTGTGCAAAACATTTCATAGAGTGTGTGTTTCTTAAGGACCCTCTTTTTGGTCCATCATATGAAACCCCAGACTGTCTTAAAACGGTACTGATGTGTTTAACTGACTCCTCCTGGTGAGAAGCATTTGTAGTTACGACATGCTGCACCCCTGTTCTTTCCTGTTGAGACAGAGCATAAAAAAGAAAGCAAAGAGAAGTCATTATATTAGAATCAGGGAAGTAGCCTTATGGTACCTTAAATAGCCTGATTAGAATCCTTTAGGCTGCTTCCAGGTGGGTTTTCCTTTTGTGCTGGTACAAAGTTAGAAAGACTGTTAGAAACAGCATTCCTGTTAACATGCCTGTCACAATAGTCTTGTCAGGTTTCAGTGGAAATGCACAGATTATTGGAGCAAGTGCTCTAAGAACACCCAGATGGGCCCCTCCTGCCCCGTTCTGGGTGGCTGATAATCAAAGCAAGGAGTGGGGCGAGGTGGGAGGCACCCGTGATTTGTCCCGGAGATAATCTCTCTGAACATTCTGAGGGTCAAGCACAGCCTTCAGCACCTTCATACACAACATGGCCTTGGAGGGGATATTGGAATAACAAAAGGAGATTAGCAGCAAAATTAATGACATCTGAACACATTCTGGAATTTAATTCAGAGTAATGGATCCCTATCGGTTCCCCAGTTGTGACAAACGTTCCCTGATGAAGTAGAACGTTAACAATGGGGGACACTGGGTGCATGGTATGTGGGAACTCTCTATACCATCTTCACAACTTTTCTGTAAATCTAAAATTCTTCTAAAAGAAAGAGTTTACTCAAGAAAACAACCCCAGGAAGTTTCCATGGTATAGAAAATCCCATAGAGAACACCACACTGTTCAGGCTGTCACACAGGGAGATGGTGGGACTGTGTAAGACTGTCTAAAATCCTCTCCCAGGCATCAAATAAATAAAAACCTAATTACGGTTATAAATTATGCTGGCACCTCCACTGAAACATCTAGCCTATCAAAAACCAGGAGCAACAAAACTCAGTGTTGTCCGCCATGATAAACACTGTCTATACAACATTGGGAACAAAAAATGGTGATATCCATAAACTCAGAAATGTAAATGGGCATTCACTAAATATTCAAGTTCAGTCTTGACAAAGCCACCTACTGGTTTAGTTATTAGGGTCTATAAATTTGATTGCACTTGAGAAGTAAGTAACCAATTTAGAACGCCCCTACAGTAGAATTTCGTTAAGGATCAATGGCCATGTAGATAGTGTTTTATCTCGAAGAGGTCCCTGCTCCTCCCCAGGCTTTATCTGTTCCATGAAGAAGAACCATTTTACTGATAAGAAATGCCAGAAGACTAGTGTGTTCCTTCATTGTTTATCACAAACGTACTATATATAAGGCAATATGACCACTGGGAATGCAGAGATTAATAAGAAGCCTCCTACCCCCGTGGAGCAATTAGTCCGGTGTGCAAAGGAGACAAAGAACATGACAAATCTCAGGACAGCAGAAGACCCAAGATGTGCTATTAGGACACATTCACAGATGAGTTACCTTCGTGCCAAGAAAACACACCAGTGTCCACGTCATGAGCAACAGTACACCATTCTGATCTGAAATAAAACAATTCCGGCTGTAGACATGGCCTAAATCTCAGTTTTTCCTCATATTAGAAAAGACTAGTTGTCTTTTTCAGCATATTGTCAAAACAACAACAACAACAACAGCAACAACAACAACAAAAAAACCAAGGCAAGTTGGTTGTCACAAAGCATGTTGAGTCCTTCGAATGAATGAAATGGTAAAACTTGAAGCCAGTTTTTCTCTTGGGTAATAGTGTTTATAATATGCATTTCACACTAAGGACTAGATTTAAAAATGAAGATTTTGAAAATAATAAGAGCTAGAGGAGGCTGCACTTCATACATGAAACATTATTATGCTGTTTGGCTGTCTGAAGCCTGGGGTGATCATAATATCCTTTAAATGTTTGATGTGGGTTTTAAGAGCTTCTGGTAGAAGGCATCGATCCAACCAAGAAATTTTCATAATGAAGTTGCTCCCCAGCCTGGGATTTCTGATGCCGGCCAGTCAGATTATGGGCAAGAATGTCACCCACGTCAGCCACAGCTTCTCTCTTTCTTTTCTTTTCATTCTGGTGGTATTTTTTGCTGAACCTAAACCGATAATAATGATCTACTTACACAGCCTGTTCTGTATATCTGTCATATTAAAGTCGAGGCTGTTTGTTTATCATACTGTGATCTATAGCTTTCTATTAATTTAATTATACTAAAAGATCTTAAAAGCCTTAGGCTAAGTAACATGTCAATTAGAAATGAGTTTAACTTGAAATAAATATACATTTAATACTTGTAATTTATTACTTTAAATACAAACAAAGCCCTCACTATGACACAATCTATTATTAATTGCTGCAATGTCCGCAGTCCAATTAAGTCAATCCATTTATATTTTCTTCAGAGAAAGTCAATGTTCATTTCTCATAGGAAGTCCTGGATGCCTACATTTTCCTTTCTCATGAACCGGTAATGCCGCAAAGGACTTTTGTGCTCAATGAGCTCAGTCCCAGGTGAAGGAAGAAGAGGAGGGTAGAGGGGGAGATAGATGGAGCCAGGAGCGAGGGCTCATAGCTCTCAAAAAAAGTAACACCCAGACCAATGTAGGGCTCATATAAGTGTTTTCAAATAAAATATGATTAGACCCTATTACGGACTAATTAACTGCCCTTTTACAAATGCTCTTAACTTGTAGTAAATGCGGTTCCGGTATATATCTCAAACTACAATACTAGTATGTTTTCAGTAATTACATGTGGCCTAGAAACAGCTCGACTGCTGGCTTTACTTCAGCATGCGTATGAAAAGTCACACATAAAAACGTCAGTCTCTGTGTTGAGAAAAGATAGTTAATGCCTGGGGTCACATTTTATGGTGAAAGTTATAAATCCCTGAGAAATAATATTTATAGTGGAAACCTTGACACAGTATTTTATGCATTCATGCTATCCACAAAAGAGAGAATTTAGGAGTTTAAAAATTTGAATGTGTGAAACTATAAACAAATATATTCAAAATCGCTTTCAATGTTTTCTATGTTATTCTGAGCACCCCCCTGCCCCAACACAGCAGAGAATTCTTCATCCCTTGTTTGTGATGTTCAAATGAAAATTGCCATCTAAGCGTGGTTTATTTATCTCACATATTTGTCATGAAAGTGATTCTGCTTTTCTATCAAATAATCCAAATGTTAGCTATGCTTTGCAACGTGATGGGTACCAGGTTTCTCTAAAATCTCAGAGCTCAACAGAACCTCTGTTCTGTGGGACCTAAATTGGAGTTTTAGTTTGTATATGAGAGGCATCCGAAGTACTCCTGCAGCAAATCACTGCAGTGTTCAGGAGCGCAGGCTCTGGGGTGTCCTAGTCCTTAATCAAGGACCCTAACATTCATCTGGAAATGATGCAGCCGTTCCTCTCATAGTGCGGCGCGAGGCATGGTGGAGACAGCCACGTGCGGTGCCACAACGAAAAGAAGCACTCAAGACGCCACAGATCTCATTAGTCTAAACAAGTATTCACATCTCACTGGTATTGGGAGACCCCAAAGGTGGTATATGCAGGTTTACCAGGTTACAGATGGGCTCAGATGTGCAGTTTTTGCAGGTCTTAATCTGAGGTTCGTGTTCAATTTACTGCCTCAGATCTAATTCGCGAAAGAAGAAAGAGTCCATCAGGGTATCAGGATGGAGGACAGCTCCTATCCTCCCCAGGTTAATGTTCCACCTGCTTAAGTATTAATTTAATATCTCCAACTACAACCTAGATGATAAACTCTTTTAAAAAAAAAATCCCCAAATTGGGAAAACATCTCAGAGTATGGACAAAACCTCAGTGATTTAAACCGAGATTCAATAAAAAGGCAGAAGCAACATTTTGTTTCCTGGACTCTCAGAACCTGAACAGAAATATCTCGGATGTTCAAATTTTACCAGCGAGAGAAGGCTCAAGTCTTTCTGTCGGCATGTGATGATGCCTGCATTGTCTTAATGATGTCTGGATTTTACAACTTAATGACATGTGCATTAACCCATTTCACATATCTGATTGATATATACATACTAAAAAATAGTCACTTCCACAAGGTTCTATATTACATGCTGATTATAAGATGAGTGTTTTGATGGCAATATTTCAGGCACATGAAATATCTGAATTTTAAATCTCAATGGAAAGATATTTCTTGCATTCATCATTGTGTTAGATTTTATTAGTTTTTGTGTTTAATGTGCATGGAGGCGACTGTATTTCTCTCCTGAGGAGGAGAAAGAAGCTATTCTTATGCATGTGGACCGTGGACTAAACAGGATGGGTTCTCAGAATCCTCCTTCCATGGATTCCGCAGGAAAGCCTATCTGTGTGTCTGATATTAGTTGTTTAACACAATGGATCTATAAAGAAATAGGTCAATTGCTTTGGAATGTGTGCTAATGTATGTATTTCATTATTGAGGAAGTTACCACTGAAAGGGAAAAAAAATCCCAAAATGGGGTTTTAATATTGCTAGGACATAGATACACGGTAGGGAAAACCCAGTTGCTCATCTACTAATTATATACTTACTGAGAGTCTGCATTCTCTAAGTGTAGGAATATGGCCATGCTTATAAAAATTAGATTATATAAAATTTATACACAAAGTATAGGCAACGTGTATAAAATAGAATAAAAATAATAAATTTCAAAATGTTACATTTAAATGTCTAATTAATTTTGAAGTGCTTCAATTTGGTTATTATTTTAATGAGGCTAGAAGTTTATTATTCAATAAACTCTTTTACTATTAGAACAACATCTTGCCTAGAAACAAACGTTACAAGTGGAATAGTGTGGTTATAATGAGCCATTACCTGCATATTCACATTTATCCACACTGAGAGTTATACGTCCCCTTATAATATGCCTGAGAACCAACCCCAAGAAAGAACCACGTGACAGCTTCCTGTCCAACCCTCCCAAGAACACCGAGAATGTAGCTCATCCTTCCCAGGTACCCAACTGGGGAGAGAGATGATTAATTCACAGCATGCTGGCCTTGGGATGGAACTGAGATTTGAATCTGATCTCTCTGACCACAAAGCCTGAATGTTAGCTACTGGTCCAAACATCAGGGTACACACACACACACACACACACACACACACACACACATGCAGGCACGCGCACGCACGGCAATCTACACTCACAATGTCTTCCTTTTTTTTTCTGCTTTTGCTTCTAATGTTTAAAGTCCAGTCTTATGTCAAAAGGCTATAAATGTTTATTCAACTTGCCAAATCCAATCTTATCTAAATTGTAATTTTCAAATTCTGCCTTATATTGAAAATCACAGGTGTTGTGTTATTTGGGTATAAAAACACACTCTGATAAAATGCCCTGCAGTAATTTATGAAACTATTGTATCTGCCCATTGATAGTCTCTTTGAATTTGTTTATAAATCTCCCCCACCCCATGGGCGCCTGGGTGGCTCAGTTGGTTAAGCGACTGCCTTCGGCTCAGGTCATGATCCTGGAGTCCCGGGATCAAGTCCCGATCGGGCTCCCTGCTCGGCGGGGAGTCTGCTTCTCCCTCTGACCCTCCTCCCTCTCATGCTGTCTCTCATTCTCGCTCTCAAATAAATAAAATCTTAAAAAAAAAAAAAATCTCCCCCACCCCCAAAAATCCACATAATTACATATGCATCTAAGAATGCACATTTTATTTTTCTCTCTGTGAATTAGATATGGTACAGTGTGTATGAGATGAATGCAAACCTGGGCTAGTCTATATCAGAGAAATGGAATTGAGCAAGGAGACAGGGAAGTCAGGGAGCCTGACTGCACGATAAAATATTCACAAAGGAAAGCCTACAACCACAAATAATTGAATTAAGCAAGAGTGATGCCGATAGGGGCATTGCCTGGGGATTAATGGTCATCTGGGGGAGTTGATCGTCCAGGGTGACCATCAATCCCCCAGAAAATGCCCTACACCAAGGTCATTGTGCTGTAAGAACCCCCCTTTTTTTTTGCCATAGAGGTTTAAAAAATCCTTCATTTTACTTGATTTCAGGCATTATCATCCTTCCTTCAGGTGGCTGTGTGAGGGATGATTTTGAATGGTGATATTTCTGAATCATTGATCTCCAAGGCAACCACCAACCAAACACGTTTTTCTAGTGTGGAATGGTTTATCCAGGCTGAGTAATATTTCAGAGTTTTTTGAACCATGAAAATTTAGTAAAGGCTTAAATAAAATTAGTGCTTTGTCTTAGATCAAAACTCTCTTGCAAAAGACCTTATAAATCATATATTCTTAGTTTTCATCAGCATTCATAATGGAATAAAGATACAAATCAAAATGATTAGGAAGACTGTGGAGGAAATTGATTTGGAATATGTGAATTTAGCTCTCATTTGCAGTAACACCAAAATTTATAGTATAAATGACATGATGAGATGTGGTCAGTTAGGGACATAATTAAATCTGTCTATATTACCCCTCAAAAATACTTATGAATAAAAGTATGTAATGACTTTTTAAAATCCGAACTTTGTGTAATTGAATTTTTCTAAGTTATTACTTACCAAGACAAATGTATTATCTGTGAGCAACATGTGTGTTATTTATTCACTTGCAAACAAATAATGGGATAAAAAGAACATTATAAAAAAAGTGAGGATGGGGGCACCTGGGTGGCTCAGTCGTTAAGCTTCTGCCTTCGGCTAAGGTCATGATCTCAGGGTCCTGGGATCGAGCCCCACATCGGGCTCCTTGCTCTGCGGGAAGCCTGCTTCTCCCTCTCCCACTCCCCTACTTGTGTTCCTTCTGTCGCTGTGTCTCTCTCTGTCAAATAAATAAATAAAATCTTTTAAAAAAAAGTGAGGATAAAAAATAAATTGCTACTGGTAAAATTAGGTCAGAGTTTAGACTTTAACAGATGGGATTATATATTTTTTTTTATTTGGAATTTTCATTTGAATTATTGTGTTCTAAAACTTTATACGTTGGGTACATTTTATATGCCCTCTCCAATTTTCTTGGCCTCAAAAGTCCACTCAGCTCTCCTTGCTTTCCCAACTATGCCCATCAGCATGGGGCTGGTAGCCCTGACAGCACACTGAGCCTCTAGCTTGCCTTCTGGGTGACTGCCAAAGACACCAGATGAGGCCGCCCAGGAGTGTGGAAGAGTTAGCTCCCAATGGAGCAAACACCGAACAAGGGGATTCCTGAGGAAGAGGCAGCCAACTAGATCAAATCCTCTCCATTCCTCCCTCCAAGTTACTGGTCTGCTAACAGGCTGTTTTTGTCCAAGGTGTCGACCCATACTCAGCATCTCCTGGTGTCCTCATCCCTCCTTCCACGCCTCACTTCCCTCTGACCCCAATCACACATCCTGCTGACTACAATTCTTAGTCAAGCGGTGGTGCTCATGTCTCTTCCCTACAGATCCCTGGATGAGACAGTTTATATTCAATTATGAAAACTTAAAGCAACATGGTGCCAATGCCATCTACATGTGCCTAGTTTTGACGTATGGGCTATTGTTTTCCCATCAGTTGATACTTTATTTGTTCAGAGTTACTGATTTTCCTTATTCATACTCTATTTATATCCAGATATTAGGCAAAGCTCAAAATGTGTTTATTTGGCTGATTAAATTATAATTGACACAGTACGTGTTCAATTTATTGCTCTGTAATTTTTATCTCCATTAGTTTTCAATACCTTAGGTGATATGGGGCTGAATTCTTTCTGTCCATATTTATCTCTGCTCCTATATTCTCTGGCTTCTATAGCTTTCTGGATAAAGCGGTGTTGTACAGACACTTCTAGTGGATTTTCTAATACCTTTCTCCTTCTCATATTTTAACAGAATCAGATTTAATTAATAATGGCACTGTGTCTTGGCAGCATACGCTCCATCCTGGACTTACTTGCAGGTGGAGGACCCAATGAGTTACCAGTGAAGTTGCTGGGGTGTTGGCTGGTGAACCTCCACTTTCCCCAGTGACCCTGACCTACACCGTCCAATCCTCCTCTATGTTCTGTGCCTCAGGAGCTGACATGTGGGGGAGTTCACCATCCATCAGTTTTTGGTGTTGGTCAATGGGGAGCTCAGGAAGATGAGAAAGACAGAGAAAGAGAGAGACAGAGAAACAGAGGCAGAGAGGGAGACTAGAATTGAGCCTAGTGAGATGGGACCTTTATTTCCCTGGCTCCACCCTTGAGCTGAAGGTCCCAGTTCTTGTCCAACAAACAACCCTTGCATTTACTCCTCTCTGTTTCCAAGACTCCATAATTCCCCGTTGGCCATTTTACTCTCAGGGAAGATCTAGATTAAAGACTGACAGATATGCCCACCCCTTAAAGATGTGGATGAGTCACTATGAAGACCTATCCAAGTCCAACAATATCATCTCTTCACATTTGGAAATCATTATTTCTTCTTATTTTATCACTCTTTTTTTTAAGATGTCATTAAAAACCAAGCCATTTCATATGTTCATCACTTCAACTTTCATCTTCTAAACTGTGGTTACTCAGCATGTTTTCTAAAAAGCACACTGTTTTTCAAACTTCCCCTGGGGAGTGAAGACCATCTATTTCCGGGTGGAGTGATGCCTGATGTGTATTTCTCATATCCTCGTGGCCCTGGTGCTCAACCTTCAGAAGCTTATCTGATCATATCTGATTTAGGTTGCCCCTTTAAAGTTAATTTAAGGTATTACACTGTTTTGGTTTGTTTGTTTTTTAATGTAGCTTTCTTTGGCAGAACTCTGCCTGTTTCCATGAAGACTCTGCAAGTGTCCTGGTCTGTTGAGGTCACTTCAGGAGTCTTTAAAGGGAAAGGATGGTATACTCTGCCCATTTCACAATAAGTTATTTTCTTCTGCTATTTTTAAAAGGCAAATTGGAGCTGGATAGTAGCATCATATTCAGGAATCTATGCATAGGCTGAGAGTATTCAACTCATAAAATCTTCAACATGAGGGCAACTTTGTAGAACATGGATAATACCACACAATGAGTAACAGTGAACACCCCCCCCCAAAATTCACTAACTTTTTTGCCATATTAATCTAGATTTATCTACTGAAATATAATTTCACGTTAAAAACTGATCATCAAAATTGGATATGCCCAAATTTCCATATATTCCCCATCTACAACCATCTTATTCTTTTCTTTGCACAATAATAAAAATACATACGTGAAATTAAAATCAGGAATGAGAACCCCAGGTTAAAGACAACAGGTGCTTCCACTTACCAGATATGGAAGAACAAAGCACTCTCATTTTGTCCTGTGTCTTCAGGAAGGTCCCTAAACAATGCCTACTACAGTTCTGTGGCCTGGATCATGTCATCTTTGAAAATCATAATAATTACGTAAAAACCAACATGGTTCTGATTCTTTGCTAGCATGCTCTACTGTATCAGTGTTAACAAAATACTATTCTGCAAAATACTGCTAATCTCTGAGCAATTTTCCTACTAGTACTCTTACATGAAATATGCTTATTTAATAGAACACCATCCAGGGTGTTCTAATTTATCACATTAGTTTCACATGCTAACAATTGTCAACTTGTACTAAAAGATACTGTGGGAATATATTATGGAAGCATGTTTTGCAAGGATTTCAACATCCATGCCATTGAGTACACTCATTTCTTTTTTTAACTTGTAAAATAATAAGGCTATTGTAAACCTCCTCCATTTAACCATCTGTCTTGGCATAATCTTTAGCTGCCAAAGATCCTTTAAAGGAAGAACAGCTACATGTTAAAGAATGGTGGAATCTTAGTTCCTTTTTTGCTTTCTCGGGAGCAATGGGCTAGTCACTTCTCTACTCACTCACGCTGCATCTTGTCAAAGAAAATGACAAGGAAAACAAAGCAAAGCAAATAGCAAACAGACAATTGAAAAGTGGATGTTGTAAGGGAGGAGGTGTTGACACAGCTGGAGTATAAGGGGTGGCTATTCATGTGAGTATAAAAAGTTAAGCACTACAGAAATCTTTTGCAGAGCTCTTGGTGGGGTACTTACTGGGTATATGAGTTATTCTTTTAAAAAAGCGATCTGGGAAGAAACTCGTCCTCTGGATCAGTGCATGCCATATCATGTGTAAAACCATGTTAAGCAATTGTGGTGCAAGACCGAGTTAACACAGAAGCTGTCCCTGAGGGAGAACACGCCTTTGGCCCAGATGTGCATTCAGTCTTTGGCCAACAGAGTTGCAGAAAGGTCCTCTTCCAACACCAAGGTCAGGACCTTGTCCACTTTCTCAGACTGTGGGGGGCTGTTCACGCTGAGGCTGTGCCTGAACGTGGACCGGGTCACCAAACTGGGTTTACCCATCCCCAGTGAGTCCACGCTTGCAGCCAATCTCCTCCCACTGACTGGATTCCCTCTCCATTCTATCCTCCACCACCACCCCTATATGGCCTCCTTTATTCACTTAATTATTTATACATTCACCCAACCTCTTATCAATGGCTTTATAAGCCCCCACTGAGCGCCCCCCACATTCCAGGTGAAGGGGCTACCAGGAAGGTCTGAGCTCTGGTGAGCCTTACATTCTAGGGGAGGAGGAAGAAAGCAAGGCAATAAAAACACATCAGTCTGAAGGGAAAGGAGCAAATATCACCATGAAGATGGTTGGCAGAGGGTGGCATGCAGACAGTGACGGGCTGGTTTCCACAGATCAGGAGCCATGAAACGCCCTTGGAGAAAGTACATTGTGACCTGAGATGTAGGTACAGAGAGGGATGGGGGAAAAGGCGCTCAGTCCACAAGCTAGGGTGTGCCTCCTCTGTCCCTGGGAAGAAGACCCAGTCCCCGGGCAACAGGGGCACAATGTGCTGTCCTGGCTCAAGGCTGGAACCAGGTCATGAGCGGTTTCTGTCCTGGGAAGATCATGCGTGGAGGGAAAAGGGAAGCCATTTTGGGGGGTTTCAAGCAGGGGAATGACAATGTGAGTTGTGCTGCAAAGCAATTGTTCAGTTCCTGCAGAGGAGGATGAAGGGGACCAATCATGAAGACACCTCTTAGGAGACTTTTGCTGCCACATGAACTGAAACGTGGTCTGCACTTCCTACAAAGTGTTAGCAAACCTTTCTCAACTATCACTCATGAACTTGGAGAAAATGAATGAAATCTGGACAATGGAGCCTGGCAATTTTTATTTGATTTTCTTTGTAAAGACATGATAGAAAATATATTTTCAAACTTTTATTGTGTTTTAATAGCTGGCAAAAATTAAAAAATGAAAACAAAACAAAACAAAACTTTTCTGGATTACTTTCTATTTTATTTTAGAAGAGAATTTGAATTTGGGGCAAAAAACCCCAAAACATGTGTGCCTAAAAATCTCTCCTTGAGGAGAGCTGGAAGACATGAGAAATAACCATGAGCACCCCAGAGAGAGGATGTCTTGCCAGGTCCTTGCCTTCCTACACCCTGGCAAAAATCTATTCTGATTCTTCAGATGTTTAGTTGATTGTTCAAGTCACATGATGTTCTTTTTTGGCTCTTCTCCATTCTCGTGCGTGTGTGTTACAAGTGACATGGAAACCCAGAGCTTTCTCAGGGGGTCACCCTTGTGATTTTCACAGTGTGGTTATGAAAGTGTTGGTGGGGCTGGTGGTAACATTTCCTACACTGACTTCAGAGCTCATGTATATTTTCTGAGGGAAACTCCTGCTCTTACCTTGTGAAGAGTGTACCTATACCAACAAGAAAATACAGATCTTAACATACATAGATATCCTACAATGCCATTTCTTTCTTGAATGCACTAAAATTCTTGTCTTGAGCTAATCTTCCTTGAATGAATTGGCAAACAGACAGAAGTAACATTAACTCAGGACCAAATGTCCAACAGATATATCCATGTGGATACATCTGTGAACTCATATTGCAATTAAGATTCAGAAAAGAGGGCGCCTGGGGGGCTCAGTTGGTTAAGCGACTGCCTTCGGCTCAGGTCATGATCCTGGAGTCCCAGGATCGAGTCCCACATCGGGGTCCCTGCTCAGCAGGGAGTCTTCTTCTCCCTCTGACCCTCCTCCCTCTCATACTCTCTGTCTCTCATTCTTTCTCTTGCAAATAAATAAAATCTTAAAAAAAAAAAAGATTCAGAAAAGAGATAAACATTCCACTTATATTTGAGAATACTGTGGCATAACCACTATGTTTACATTTTCAAGTAATTGCTTTTTTTTTTAAACAAATTTAGCCAAGACTCTGCATCTACTTGAGCAAAAAAATCTTGCTTTTAAACTCATCTATTTTCATTGGGCTTAATAAAGAAAAAAAAAGATCTGGCTTTGTCTGCAAAGGAGCTATCTGCCAATTCTGTGGCTGACATTTTTTTAAAACAATAAGAAAAAAGATAATTCAGGACAGAACTACTTCACTTTGTACTACAAAGTCTTTAGTCTACGCTATGGTTTTTTTTGGTTCATGTTTGGTTCTTTTGTTTATTTAATCCTTAATTATTTGCACTAGTTTCTTAACCGTCCAACCATCATGGACTTGTCCTTATGTTGATACTTCCTGCCAACTGTTTCACACATGGAGAGTATTATTAGGAATGATACTCTAAATTTAATGCACAGCTACAACTGTTTTGCTTTCATTATGTGTGGTAATATCCATAAATAGATGCTTCATTGTTGGCACTTACTGGTTTACTCTCCCCATGTGCATTGCCTAATTATGGCTCTCACTTGAATAATTTGGCAAATGCTTGTATAGCATCTTCAATTAAAAATAAATAAGGTAGAAGAATGTTCTTTCTGTACTCTACAGCCTTAAAAAAATGAATGTTATCCTTTAGATCTATTAAAGGAACTGTTCCAAATCTTCTCCTTCCAACATAATTTTTCTTAGGGCAAATTAAAAATGTGTGGTATCTGATCCAAATAAATGTTATGCCTTTCAACCCCCACACTTCCTATTGCATAAACTTCCCCAAACAATCGTTTCACACAGTCTTACTAAGCACACAGACCCAGAGAACCCCACTTCCGTTCCTGGGCTGCACCTTGCAGGGCTGAGCAGGGGTCACTCGTGGTGTCTTCAGACCCCTCAGTTGGGAGCACAGGTCCCCTGACTTATGACCCCTCATGGGCCCAGTTGTCTGGGGCTTGAGAATAGATGGAAACTAACCCAACTCTTTTCTAAGATGACATTTGAAAACACGATCCCGTATGCCCACCGTGTCTCAGTCCATTTGGTGATACGCTCCAGAGCGGCAATATCGAGGTCATCTTCAATGTTAATTAGAAATGTACTCCATGAAGTATTATTATTTTTGATAGACTCAGGGTTTTACTGATGTTTGGCTTTAATAGAAGGACAATAAAAGGGCTATGGTCCTAAAACTTTAAAATGTTACATCGTATGGAAGCTTTGAACATTAATAAGCAATAGAATCTAAGTGTCCTAAATTCTGCAGTCAGAAAAATAAAATGAGCGATGGTGTTTTTTTATTTTACCTGAAAACAAAGCAAAACAAAACATATGAGAAAGTGGGAGAGAGTAGAATGTAAAAAGAGTTCTATCCTTTTCTCTGTGAAATGAAATATTCTGGGCACATATAACCTTTTGTTCATTTTTATAATCGTGTCTCTCATGTTGCACGGGGAGTGCTGGTGTTAACGATAGAAAGATCAAAAGGTTCTTGGAATCTGACTCATAGGAGCCAGAGAGCCCAGCCACACGTAACGTTTCCATAATTCCCTCCACAGCACTGTACTCCTCAGAAAAGCAGCTTTTACCACCTGGCTGCAGTCAAAAGTTCAAGGTGATTAATTCACTTACTACATGGAGAATTGATCTGCATTTTGGCGTGTCCTATTGTGAAGGAGCAGAGGTCTTACGATCACAACAGGCCAGGACCTGCGGAGGCAGGCCTAGAATATTGATCCACCTCGCGGGCGAGTTCACTTGCCGCGGACTCAAAGGGTTGCGGGGCCAAAGTCCCAGGAACCTCGCCTCTCAGGGCACAGGGAGGGATGCACAGAGTTTCCTGGATTATGCGCAGGACGCAGAATTCCAGAAATCACATTTCTGTAGAACCATCAACTTAAAAACCAGTTTCACCTTATCAAAGTAAGTAAATTTGGGCCTATGAAACTATGGCCCAAGGAATGCAACAGAGAAGCAAGTATAGGAGGAGGTGAAGCAATCAAGTCGAATTTCGTTATGCTGTCTTTAAAAATCATTTTTTTCTTTGTTACTGATTTGTGAGATTATGGTTTGTCTCAACACTTTAATTCAAGGTAAAAGATGCCCTCAGTCACGGATGCTGACTTCTCAGCTGCCATATGAAAGATGCACACCTTGTGCAACACGATGGTGAGGAATGTCTTCCAAGTGTGCTTCTCAACAGAGTCACTGATTCTAGTTTCTAAACTCAAGGTAAATCAAATTTTAAGCTAGATGGTTCTAAGCAAAACTTCAAAGTACTTTTTAAATCGAGAGGTTTCAGAAGCACATTAACGAGACAGTGTGGCGTTTAGGTCTGAGTGGGGAAGACCTAGATGCTGGAGCCATCTGCCCTCAGATTTGCTCCTGGGTTTAAAGACCTAGAAATAAAACATGTGGCTTGTTTAGGGCTAGCTGCATAGAGCTGACACTTAAATATGTACTAGTTACTTCTGGTAGTGACACCAGTGTGCCTAAATGCTATGTCCTCTCTCTTTTGTCCCTATACCTTGCATCCAAGAGAAAGCCCATTAGTAAAAATCGGAGCTGACATGCGTTGAACATCTGTGTGTCAGGCAATGGCCCAAACACTTCAGATATATTATTTCAAATTAATTCTCACACCAAACAGATGAAGTAATTACTATCTTTATTACCAATTTGGAGGTTAGAAAATTGAGTGGGGAGCCCGATTATCTTGCACAGAAAATATGCATCAGAGACAGGGTTTGAAGGCAAGCAAATGGGCTCCAGAATTTGCATTCTTTGTAACTACATTACCCTATGACATTCAGAAAATCATCTAAGGCTGAATTAGATTTTTAAAATTAAATTTTAAATAGATAATATATTGGCTTGATTTTTTAAAAAAATGTATGATATTTATTAGTATGTTATTATTATTTTTAAATACCATTTGTTAGTATAACATTTGATATAAAACATTAATGTTTACCTTGTACCAACTTTCAAAAATGAAGACCAGGATATCCTTCTTATGATTAATTACAGGACATTTTCAAACAAGTAAATTGTGAAATCTGTTATTCTGATAATAATAGCATAGATCTTCAGCTTCATCCTCACAAACACAGAATTTAAATTTTGTACTGGCCAAGGAAGGTAACTATGAAGCAATGATTTTATTTCTATTTATGGATCGGAGAATAAAAAAGGGGCTGGGATATACAGAAGGCATCTGTCCAGTCCTTGCAAGAGCAGGGAACCAGCCATGACTATGTTAGCAGGTGTCCTGTGCCCCCCCTCACACCAGCTATACCCATGCCCACTGGGGCTCAGAAGGGAGGGTTGGGTAGAGTCTAGCTGACCAGCTTGCACTATCATGCTGCAATAAGGGATTTAATACACTTGATGAATGTAAATGAAACACAGTTTTTAGATAAAAAAATTAATTATAATACACATTTGTCACTATGGAGAAAGAGAATTGGAAAGAAAGAGGAGGAGAGGGAAGGGGAGGAAAATGGAGGAGGGAAAGGAGAAGAAGGAGAAACTGAAGGAAGAGGAGGGGAAGGAAGGAGAAGAAGGAGAAGAAGGGGGAGGGAGAAGAAGAGGAGGAGAAGGAGGAGGAAGAGAAGAAGAAGAAGGAGAATCAGAAGGAGAAGAAAAAGAAGGAAGAGCAGAAGAAAAAGAAGGAGAAGGTGAAGAAAAAAGAAGGAGATGGAAGAAAAGAAAAAGAAGGATAAGGAGGAGAAGGAGAAGGGAGGAGGAAGGGGGGAAGGCAGGCAGAGAACTGATGCTCTTCTATGTTCTGTTGGCTGTACACCTTGCTCTTGACTGTGGCTTGTCAGGTGCTTGGACGCCGGTGACGAGAGCCTCCTGTCGCTCTCCGTCAGTTCACGGAGTCCAGCACTGACGATTTAAGGAACCTGAGGGAATATTCTTTCCTATCCCAAAAACAACATTCAGAGTTTTCTTTCTGTGAATGTTTTCGTGAATGAATTTGAAACGCTTTTGTTTTAAGGAATAGAATGAACTATATTGTGTGCACAGTGAACAATGACTCATTATTTTCCTCTTGAATCTCGACTTCTTCCTGGGCTGAGACTGACCACATTTCACTCTTACCTAGAAATTCCATTTCTTAGTCTCTGAATTTTGACACACCTGCCTTTTTCCCATCTTCATGATGAGCGATTCCCTGTACCTCCCTGGACGTTGGTTTCTGTAGGTCTTTAGATTTGCTTGCCCTTGTTGTGAAAGAGAACATCACTATAAAAGTTTGTTTGTGGATACGATTTCAAAAATAGCACTCAAGTAATGTCCCCATCAAGTTTGTTAAAACAACATAAACCAAAATAATAAGCAGCAGGAAAAAAAAAAAAAAAGAGAGAGAGAGTAGAAGCCTTGTCATCTCTAGTAGTGAGCAGGCACCATGTGGCGCTCTGACTCAGGTGTTCACAAGACCCAGAGACTAAGTGGAAAAAAAAAAATCTGTTCAGGGATTTTTATAGAAAAACTTATGTCTTTTAGATTTCCAGATGGCTTCTTTTTTTCTGATATAAATCACAGTTTATTTAGGAATCATTTGGGGGATAATGTTGCACTTCGGTGTGTTCTAATCTAGGTAGCTGTTTTATCTAGAACCCAGATATGACACACATATTAGTCATTGTAACTCTAAGAAAGTAATAAAATGGAGACCATGATTGGGGTTTTTATAGAACCACCATATAATATATTTAATTTCAAGTCTTGAAGTTCCTGAAAAAATCCTCAAGTTGTACTTTTTGAGATGTGATCGCTTAACTATCACTTCAGAGACAGATTTGAGTTAGCATTTTAGTTTAGCATTAATTGTCTATATCAATGGGTCTCAATACAGGCAATTTTGACCCCCACCCTGGAGACATTTGACAATGTTTGGAGACATTTTTGTTTGTCACGACTGAGGGAGTATTACTGGCATCTTTTGGGTAGAGGCCAGAGATGCTGCTTAACATCATACAATAAATAAGACAGTGTCCTCAAAAACAATTACTTGGCCCAAGGTGTTAACAGTACCAAAGCTGAGAGACCCTGGATTAGGGTCTTCAGTTCCTCTGCATTTTGCTCTCTGATGCTCCAACTGTTAATGCTCTAGTGTTTATGTGGCATCCTTCAGAGATGTGTCTGATTTATTTATTTTTTTTAGTTTTATTTTATTTAAATTCAATTAATTAACATTTAGTGTATTATTAGTTTCAGAGGTGGAATTCAGGGATTCATGAGTTGCATATAATATCCAGTGCTCATTACATCATGCTCCCTCCTTAATGCCCGTCACCCAGTTACCCCATCCCCCCACCTCCCCTCAAGCAGCCCTCAGTTTTTTTCTTTCATCAGTTTTCCCTCCCTTCCCATATGATCCTCTGCACTATTTCTCATTTTCCACATATGAAAGAAACCACAGGATAATTGTCTTTCTCTGATTGACTTATTTCGCTCAGCCTAATACCCTCTAGTTCCATCCACCTCATTGCAAATGGTAAGTATTTATTCTTTCTGATGGGTAATATTCCATTGTATATATGTACAACATCTTCTTTATATATTCATCTGTCAATGGACATTTCAGCTCTTTCCATAGTTTGGCTATTGTGGACAGTGCTGCTATGAACATTGGGCTGCAGTTGCCCCTTTGGATCACTACATTGTATCCTTTGGGTAAATACCTAGTAGTGAAATTATACTCTAGGGTAGCTCTATTTTCAATTTTTGAGGATCCTCCATACTGCTTTCCAGAGTGGCTGTGGCAGCTTGCATTCCTACCAGTGTAAGAGGGTTCCCTTTTCTCCACATCCTCGCCAATCTGGATTCTTCCTTCAAATTATAGAAATGAAATGAGCAGCAGAGGATTCGCTCTAAAAAGGCCTTAGATTGCTTCAATGGGTCAACCCTAAGCAGGAGGTCTGGGTTTGTGCCCCAGATGTGTTCCTCCAGAAGAACTGAAGGACAAGCTGTGCCTCCCATTACCTGACAAATACCTCCCATTTCCTGCACATACCATCCACCTCCTGACATACTTCCCTCTGCCACTGTTGGGGCACATCTGGTAAACCATGATGGCAGAGAGGTGATGCTCAGGACATTCAGCTGATCCTGGGCTCCTCATGTAATAGCCCACAGATCTGTGGAAATGATGGATTGCACTCCAAAGTCTTTGATCCCATTCTTACATTTATAAGAATTGGCTTCAGATTCTCCCACATTTTCCTAGAATAAAGCAGCCTCCACAGGCTAGCCCAAACTGAGTTTCTTGGGAGTGTTCTCTATGCTTCAGTTCTTGGAGTATCTTTTTGACCACACAGAGGCAATTTTAAATGAATTATGTCTTGACTCTGACTATTCTACACTGGGTTATATTTAGGAAAACTGTTCTCATGATACTCATTTTGAAAAAGTATCTTCTTTGAAATTTTATCCCTCCTCAGAGAGATTTATATGTTCTTGGCCTTCATGACTGAGATTCCCTGGTGAGCCCTTCTGAGCTTTATATTCAGAGATTATTATATTTGCCACATTTATTTTAAATGATGAATTTGTATGTTTATATTTCCAAAAGCCTTAAGGCAATAGATAGACCTTACAGAAATGAAATAAAGAAAAATACAGAAGGAAATAAAGGTCTTGATGTACTCAATAATCAATAACCTTCATTTTAGGATCTGGTCAAAATTACAGGTTTGGAAAGTCTTTCAGTAAATATAAACTAGGTGTCCGATGGATCACCCTGTGCGATGTTGGTTTCTGCGGCACATAAACAAATGATGCTGGGGCTCTCCTACAAGGACTGACTTGTTTGAGGAAGGGCAGAATCAGAGAAGATGAAAAGTTCTGTCGTCCACAGCAGTGGCTCAAGCGTGAGCAGTCCCCCAGCTCACGTCTGGCTTCTTCGTCTTGTTCTGTTTGGGAGCAGAAACTACATGGCCACTCCCTCTTGGGCAGCTCCCTATACTATTAAATTGATCATCTCACATTGTGAATTTTAGGGTAAAAGCTTTCTGTTTGGGCTCACGGTACTGTAGAAAAGGACCATACGTTTTGTGAATTTTGCCTCAATTTTTAAAATTTCAATGCATAGAATTAGGCAAAGTGTCTCATACTTGGCTGTTGCTAGTATAGATGGGTTAGAGAGTGTAGATATAGATAGTGCAGATGATGTCAGTGTAGCTAATTTGAAGGTGAGCTTGGCAATATATTCTAAAAATAAAAACCCACGTAACCTAGGATGCAGAGCTCCACGTGTGGCTGCCTGTCCCAGGGCCACACTGCGCAGGGGAGGAAGAGTCACGCAGGAGAGTGTTCTAGAAGGAAGACCTGATGCACCGGCTCATGGGAGCCCAGGGGTTGTCTCTGGTTCATCCATTTCTCCCAACTCTCATTGCCAATCCATCAGCAAGTCCTTTAAGACGCGTAGTTAAACAAAAAGAAACTAACGCAAAGAAACCTGAAAAATACTATGTAGCAGCTAAAAAAACTTTTCTAAAAGAAAGCGATGCAACTGTGTGAGCCGGGATGCAAATGTCCCCATGATAACCACTCAAATCAGGAAAGGGAGTAGCCAATGGTTTTGTAAATGATAATCATCGAGTTAAAAAGAAGTCTATGGGGCGCCTGGGTGGCTCAGTTGGTTAAGCGACTGCCTTCGGCTCGGGTCGTGATCTGGAGTCCCTGGATCGAGTCCCGCATCGGGCTCCCTGCTCAGCGGGGAGTCTGCTTCTCCCTCTGACCCTCCCCCCCTCTCATGTTCTCTCTATCTCATTCTCTCTCGCAAATAAATAAATAAAATTAAAAAAAAAAAGAAGTCTATGTCCTTTCATCAGTACATCAATTTGTGTATAAATGTATAAGAAGAGTCTGGAAAGCAGCCTTCAAACCCAATTAGAGTGGTTTCTCCTGACAACAATGCCGAGGTGTGATCGGGCGCCTATCTGAGGAGACACATATAAGCAGAGACGTGGATGATGAGGAGCATGATGCTGCAAAACTTGAGGAATGGCTTTCCAGGTGGAGGAAACAGCAAGCATAAAGGGCATGGGAAACAAGAGGAAAAGACAGTAAATCGGGGAGGCCCATTTGCAGTTCAGCCAGTGGGTGGGAGGGAGGGGGCTGAGGGGCCACAGGTTGTCTCGAGAGTTCCCAGTCCAGTGACCCTGGTGGGGATCTGTTAGACATCCTGAAGCCTACGATTAAGACACAAGATTTCTATTTTGAGGAGAGCATTCTAAAGGTAGGAGCAGGGCAAGTGGACTCTTAGCCAACTCTGGTGGGAGGTTGTGGTTGGTAGCTTGTATGAGGGCTCAGTGGGAAAGAGAGCAGAGATAACACAGAGGACATCCCAAGGGGCTTGAATGGGAAAGGCGAGGGACACTGGTGAACACAAAAATCCAGGGTATTTGAGCAAAGGAAAGTGCCATTCATGGAGGGTGGGGGGTTGATGGAGAAGGGCAGCCTGTACACTGGGGTCTTCCTGGGACTGTGAGTTTTAGCTTCTAAATACATTGCTAGATACCTTCCCCTGGAGCTAGTGAGAACAGCTGATCCCAGAAGAATGCATCGCGGCTTTAGCAATTAGAAATAAAGTTTAAAATTTTGGAAATAAAGTAAGATCCATCACCCAATTGGGTAATTGGTTAATTGGGTGATGGGGTTTAAGGTGGGCACATGATGTGATGAGCCCTGGGTGTTATGCACAACTGATGAATTATTGAACACTGCGTCTGAAACTAATGATGTTCTATACATTGGCTAATTGAATCTAAATAAAAAAAAATAAAGTAAGATCCAACACTAAAACTGTCAGCTGAATAATAAGATATATGTGGTGTTTTATTTATTTGTTTGTTTTCCTGGTGTCATCATTTGGACATCCCAGCATACTTAATATATCTTGGCTATCTATGACTAATGATTGTATCCTCTTTGCAGAGGTCATTAGTCATTCATATATATTTGAACACCTTGAACCATGGTGTTTTTAAAAGATATGACGGGGAAGCAATGGTGAGCACTGAACAAAGAGCTCCCTCCTGGACGCTCAGTGAATCTCAAACAATGCGATTAATGAATCAATGGGTCCTTCTGGGGGAACTAAAGTACTAGTAGACAAATTGGATACAGAAAACAAGGTAAATGATGTTTTAATTATTTGCAGGGGTTACTGTGGATCTGTGCCAGAACCAAACTTGTAATAATACTTTTTGTAAAATAAGCCCAATATTTCATTTGGATTTAATCATAATTGTGTATGGATGGTGATTAGCCAAAGAGCAATAAAGTTAAATTAAGCACAACGATTATCAATATTATTAAAGGCAGAAAAAAAATTAAATGCTTACCAAAGAAAAATAAAAAATTCTTAAAGTGTAGAGATGTATTTCTGATACCTTTGCTATGGGAGTCTTTATCTTGGAAAATTTCTCATTTTATCTGGAACTCATCTCCACACTCTTTACTAGAGCAACAGGCCAACATTTTGCGAGAAGAAGGATTTAAAATTCTAAAAGCACAGAGCTTCATGTTTTTATGTTGATTTCTGATCTTTTTTAAAAAATTTGACATCCTATTCATGGCTTTTAGAAGGGACTGTGCATGAATCCAGTAGAAGATATATATATATATATATATATATATATATATTTTTTTTTTTTTTAAGAGAGAGAGTGAGGAGGGCCAGAGGGAGGGGGAGAGAGAGAATCTTAAGCAGGCTCCATGCCCAGGGTGGAGCCTGACATGGGACTCAGAGATCATGATCTGAGCTGAAATCAAGAGTCGGATGCTTAACCCACTGAGCCACCCAGGCACCCCCAGTAGATAATTTATCCAGGAGTTTACCCATTAAAAGAATCCAAAAAGTATAATTACTCTGAAATAATAGTTATCCATCTAGCAAAATCAATGCGATGGTGAAGATTGAATAAAGATATCCCTTGGTGTGGGGCGCCTGGGTGGCTCAGTTGGTTAAGCGACTGCCTTCGGCTCAGGTCATGATCCTGGAGTCCTGGGATCGAGTCCCGCATCAGGCTCCCTGCTTGGCAGGGAGTCTGCTTCTCCCTCTGACCCTCCCCCTCTCATGCTCTCTCATTCTCACTCTCAAATGAATAAATAAAATCTTAAAAAAAAAAAAAGATATCCCTTGGTGTGAATTATTCATGACCGTGAGATCTGCAGGACTCTGAGGGAAAGCTGGTGGCCAGTCTACGCCACTGGACACAGACTGAGTGTTGGGGATGGCAATGGGTGTGTCTAAAACATCTCTGTCAGAGCCATTTCTTGTAAAATTCACATAATTTAATAGAACAAGGGTCATTTGTTTCAGAGCAGAAGACACTCCAAAAGAAAGGGAAATTAGGAGGAAAAGTCTTGCCAAGAGTGACCTGGGCTCTGATGTACCACCCCAGGGGCTCATTTGCCCACACCAACCTCTCCTTTCCTTTCTTGGGACGCTCGGTCAAGAAATCCTGATAATGCATACATTGGACATGCCCATCTTCAGACTTTTTTTTTAAAGGATTTCTTTTTTAAGAAAATAAGCATGAGTAGGTGTTGGAATCATAAAATCTGTGTGAAAATTGCCATATGAGTTTATAGAATGTATGCATTTCCTTTCTATTTCAAATTGTCCTGGATTTCTTTGACTAATGAAAAATGAAGACACCCTTCATATATTTGTATCAACTAAAAGGCATTATGAGACATGGATTTTGAATCTCATTTCTTCCAATCTACTTTATGTCTTCCGTTAGTTCCAAACTTTATGAGCCAAAACATTTTCTTAATAATCTTGCTCTATTGTATTCAACATATGTGAATTGTGCAAAACTTATGAATTCGCATCAGGTCAGATCCTACCCATCAGCAGTTAATGATTTTCTAATATACTAATCAAGTCAGGGTATTAGTTTTCTGCAATCTGAGAGCTGTGAAATCCATCAGCAGTTCCTTGAAAGTAGTAAGGAAACGGGATTCTCTACTTCTAACACACACACACACACACACACACACATCTATTTGACCATAGAAGTACAAAGAATCATAATAGATTATTTGCTAATTGCTGCTACACGCACATATCATATGTAGATCAGTAGTTGGAGCTCATATTTACATTGATTTTTAACCCACCAAAAAGTAGCAGAGGAAAGGTAAAATGTGGAAGATAAAACACAGAAATTTACACATCCCAGGATACTTCAAAACATTTTAGTCTTTGAGGTGCCAGTGAAATTATAGAGTATCTGATAAGAGCTACACCTGGTGCTTTCTTTGACTGATGAGAACCAAGAGAGAGAAAGACAGAAAGATTAAGAAGACCTTAAAATCCATGACTAAATAAAACTGTCCTTATTTACTAACATCACGGATGGTTACCAGAATAGCCAACAGCTAGAGCAAATCACAGAAACGGTGATACATCTTGGCTGTCATGGCGCAGAAAACGAGACGTCTGGCAAGAAAATGAGGTAAGATGTTTAAATTAAATTAATTAATGAATAGGATATAAAAAATAAATGAAAACCTTATTCTTAAAGGTTGTTCTTTCAGTAAACAGGACTATGTTTATCAGAGAGGGAGTTGGTAGTGACTTGTTTTTCCTTCTCTGATTACGTGATTAACTGCAATTAAAACTTCCATCCCCCTCTCGTTCCCTCTGTCTCCCTCTCTCTCTCTCTTTATTGTAACTTCAACTCCAGCATCATTTCAACTTTTGTCCTACATAAGGGGAAAGTCTTGGGACTGCTAATTATGATGGTCACATATTTTCTCAGGAATAAAAGAAAAGCCTTTGCTCTACGAAAATATACTATATGAAAACAATAGCTTTGTCTTTTCAAATAGTGTTGACTTTTGCCACCTTTTTGGCCTGGAAACTTATTCAATATAATAAAAAAAATAGCGTTTCTTTAACTGGAAAGGTTTTAGATGAGAAGGCTGACTAATTAGCTAGAGTGAATATTGCACCTCTATTTTGCTATCAGCATTTATTTTCTGTAATGTGACTGGCCTCTCCAACCACAGCCTAGCCTGAAGAATGAACTGTGGTTCCTATCTGGACTCTTTTCAGATGACTCCAGCCTAAAGGAGAGAGAAAGAGAGAGGCTTACGGGCAATGTGTCTTCTATTATTATAAAATAGTGATCGGTCTTGGAGATGTGTTTCAGTCTTGAAGGGATAATGACCTGAATCTCCCGAGCATTCTTTGGGAATTAGAAGGGTTCTATGTGATTCTGAGAAATGAAGGAGTGTCACTCTTGAAGAAAATCTGATATTACAACTGAAATCAGAATTTACAAAACACGGTAAAAGATATGGCAAGCTCTTCACTTTTTATAAAAATGTACTACTACTAGTGAGCTCCCCCCCTACCCTCCCTACTTTGGGCCAAGGATGGATTTAATTATTTTTTCATTGATGATATGCATAATGTCTGTGAGAAAAAAAAAAAATATTGACTTCCATGCCACGGGAGTGCTTTCTTTAAGGCCAGATCGCCCCAGGCATAATGAAAGGCCACTGGGGTCCCGTGCAGCAACCTCCGAAGACGGCTGTGTCCTGCCCGGGACCAGCAGACCTGCCCTGCAGAGGACGCGGCGGCTGCGCAAAGTTTTAGTGCTACACTGATTCACAAGGGTCTCTTTGGGATAGTCACACATATTTTTCCTGTGTTTAAAAACCTCTTAGGACCTTAGTCCCTGTCCATTCCCTGCAGTGGATCAGCAACCAGCTCATGGTCACATTCTGAACACAGGAAAACTTGTTTCCTTGCACACAAGGAAGCTTCTGGGGATGCAGAGGGCCAGGGCTAATGACTCGGGTGAGCTGGAAACCCTCTCGTCATTCAGTTGGGGTCCACAGTGCGTCTGCCATAAATCTATAGTCCAAAATGCATGCAGGATACAAGTCGCTTTAAAAAATTAATAAAGGAACAAGTTGTACTTTATATTTACAATGTGCTATTAAAAAAAACTGAATCATCTTTTCTTAATTGGACACCGAAGAAATTTTCTCAAAGAAAGGAATGTATTGAGAAAAAAAATATCTACGCAACGCATAAAAGTATCAAAATGCCTCCGGTGATATGTACTCCCGGGCTTAGGATAGCTATGACCGCTGTTCCAAATGGCTTATTAGGGTAACGTGTAAAGCCTTGGGGCTCCATTCCCTTTTTTTTCCCTTTGTTGCATGTAATTCTGATTTGGGGTAAGATCTGCTGCTGCATCTCCATCTGTGAAACCAGCTTGGTGGAGAAGCCCACAGAGCTGTTTGTGGTTTGGTAGAGCTTAGAAATCAACAGAAAATTAAGACCAAGTGCTGAATGCGTGACTGAACATCTTTTTATAGATGGGCCCCAGGAATGCACATTCACTGAAGCATACCCTTTGAAAACCCTAGTCACTTATATGTTTTCCAGAACTATTGATGTGTAACCCACCATTAACATATGGCCAATGTAGATGACACAACCCTACAAGTATGTTCGCATACCTCGGAGCAGGCTTCCCTTCATGTGGGTTGGGTGAGCTATTTGAACAGGAAAGCCCCAAAGATGAAGGGGGGAGTTCCTACAGCTTCCAAGAGAAGAAAACTTTGATCCACCCTGAGGCATTGTTTGAAGAGGCTTGTCATTGCATTCCCTCTCTCGCATTCAGGTTTGACACACCCCTTCTTCTCCCACGTTCAGGGAAAAGTTGGTCCTTCTGGCCTTCCCTTGTGAAAGTCATGTACACAACAGCCAATGAATCATACCACCTCCCTCTGTGTATCTGGAACCTTCGCCATGTCTAAGCACTTTCCATGCCTGGTTCCCTCTCGTTCCTAAAACAAATGGGCCAGGCTCTGCCCTCATCATTCTGCAGATGGGAGCAGTGCCCCTTGGAGATGCCAGACATGCCCCAGGTAGTGAATGTTGAGACATCAGATGCACACTGGAGCAAACGCAGCTTTGGTGATGTCACAGCCCAGCCACGATCGGTTGGTTATTCCATGGAGCCTTTCCAGAATTCTCTCCATTGTGCATTCAAGCTAAGGTTGACAGCGAGCATGAAAAGCTGCATGTGCCATTTCTTCTTTGTGAGGACCATGTGCCACAGAAAAACACAACAAAACACTTTTTTTTATTTTGTTTCACTTTTTATTTTTTTAAGTAAGCTTTATGCCGGACATGGGGCTTGAACTCACAACTTTGAGATCTAGAGTCAGTGCTTCACCACCAACTGAGCCAGCCTGGTGGACCCCAGATTAATATGGACACATGGATTTCATAGAAGGGAAACATCTCTCTTATAATTTTTGAGACACTCTTTCTGGATTAGATAGTTGCCACTTAACAGGACACAAATCCAGGTGTTTCCCAGTGGAACAAATAGTTCTTGATCCCCCCAGCCCCAATTTATTTTTTGGTTTAAACCTCTGTAGAGGGGCGCCTGGGTGGCTCAGTCGTTAAGTGTCTGCCTTCGGCTTGGGTCATGGTCCCAGGGTCCTGGGATTGAGCCCCGCATAGGGCTCCTTGCTCAGCGGGAAGCCTGCTTCTCCCTCTCCCACTCCCCCTGCTTGTGCACCTGCTCTCACTGTGTCTCTGTCAAATAAATAAATAAAATCTTTTAAAAAAATAAACCTCTGTAGAACTAATGTAGAAATTAGGCTGAGAGAAGAACCAGACTGGGAATACAGGAAACCCTGTGTGAAGAATGGGGCATTCTTCCTTCAAATGGCTCAATTTTAAGTGAAATTCATTCTGAATTTAGGGTAGCATATTTAAATCTCATTATTTTATACAGAAATTTACCAACATTTTTGGGGCGCCTGGGTGGCTCAGTTGGTTAAGCAACTGCCTTAGGCTCAGGTCATGATCCTGGAGTCCCTGGATCAAGTCCCGCATCGGGCTCCCTGCTCGGCAGGGAGTCTGCTTCTCCCTCTGACCCTCCTCCCTCTCATGCTCTCTGTCTCTCATTCTCTCTGTCTCAAATAAATAAATAAAATCTTTAAAAAAAAAAAGAAATTTACCAACATTTTCTCACTAAAGTATAGAGTTCCTCAGAAACATGTTTGTCTTTAATAAAGATACTGCATTGTTTGTTCAGCAAGACTTGATTTGAAGACTTCTGAGTCCCATCATGGAGAGACAAAAAAATCAAAAACAGAAACAAGAACAGACCAAAAAACCTCTATCTGACAATTGTGAAATAATGTTAGTAAAATTGTTAAAAGTCATAACTAGACTATAAAGAAACAAAACAGAGAAAATACATATCCAATTAATGTATCTTATTCAGCAGCTTCTGTTTTGATATTTCTGTAATTTGTATGTGTTACAACATTGGGATTTTTCTGCACATGAAAAAAAGATAATTTCACATGTATAATTTTATTTTAAATTCTGGATTTGAGTAGGTCAACTACAGACTGAATATCTTCTTTTATATAAAAGTAAAGTTAGCTGAGAGTCAATTGGTGTGTGTTCACTTTACTAGAAGTTCTTGTTAGGGGTACTAATAATTCAAGACTCGGGAAGAACTAAGATGTCAGGGTTGTAATTTCTGACACTGGATCAGGCTGACATGGATAAACTTGGGCAGCCTCACATAACGTGATATGAGAAAGTCGACTTAAGTGGTGTGACCTGTTGAAGAAACTCTGTACTGGGAAAAGAGAATATTGTACAGAGAAACAACCAAACCTACAGACTTCTTATTTCTTGAAAAGGAAAGAACTTGAGACAATGAATGCCAACTTCTTCTTCTTACATTAAATCTTGGTCACGTCAGCCCTCACGCAAGCACCCTACGAGCGTGGCCTTCAATGTGGGCCTTGGGCTCCCAGCCGGGGGGCATACTCCCAGTGAAATTCACAGCTGTCCCTCCAAACCTGCGCATAAGTGTGCATTCCACGTCTAAGCATCCCACCCGAAAAGCCCTATACATGACAGGAGATCATGCTCATTTTCACGGCAAGAGTCCCAGAAGTTTTGGCAAAGGATGCTTCACTTTCTTCTCCCTTTTATATCTGTTCTTTCCTTGCTTTTCTCTTGAACAACAGCAACACATGAACAAATAAAGGACGGGCATAAAATGAAAACAGCACTAAAACTCAAACAAAAGCAAACAGGAATGGTCTTACATGAGAAAGCATCAGTGGTGTTCTGAAGAAAACTCTGTGGTTCTGAACCAAGCCCTGCCCTGCTCTGACCCCAGCCCCCTGCCCCATCCTCCGTGGTCCCCTGGGCATTGGCAGTCACAGGATCCATCATGGCGCCCTGGGCAGTGGTGCGGAGAACAGTAGGGGGCTCTCACTAGCTAGCCTGCTCCTTGGCCTCCTGATCTGAACATCCATGCCCTGTTCTGTCTGGTCTGTCTGTTGGCCTGAGAACACAATGCCAAAGTCTGGCTCCAGCAGCGGCTCTTCTCATGGTTTCCTTAATCTGATGTTAGAAGCACTTTCCTCCTCTTCTGACCCCCCAGCACAGACATGCTCCTCAGGCAACATTTGTGACTTCTACCTTGCCCCATGGCCAATCTTCTGCTACTCCTGGGGACTATGAATCCCCTGAGCACCAGGGTCTATGGACTCTGTAATTCATGCTCTGCCCACAGTGCTTAGTTCCAGGCTTGACGTACACAGTTGTTACATGCATGGAGAAGGAAGGAACAAGAATGCTTCTAAGTCAGCGTTCCCCCGATACTCTTAATTCTCGATTAAAAGTAGCAACATTACATGTAAGGGGCCTTATTATTAGAAGGTCCCTTGACAAAAACAATATTAAGAATGCATGTAGGAGGAAATTATTGTCTACTTTGGATGATTAGTTGAATCTCGTCAGAGACAGTCTAGTGGAACAATGAGCGATTTTATGTTACAAAAGTGCTCTATTTTTGTTGTTGGTAGGGATAAAAAAGTTGGCAATGCTACAATCATTGCTTGATTTGGCACTGAAAGCTTTTTCATTGTGTCAAAACAATACATTATTGTTCAGGATGTTTTCTTATCTTGATGTTCTGGAGACTGACTCTGGGTTTTGTAAGTGGAACTATATTACCGTTTTATTTCTTAACGAACTTGAGTTACCTGATTTACCCGCCACAAGAACAATCAGGAGATTTTCATTACTGGATGAGTGATTACATTGGCAAGAGAAGGCAAAAGTGTCTAACAAACAAAGAACGGGAACAGGCACCTTAATTGTGTTACTTAATTGTGGGTCTGTTTAGTGGAGATGGTGGATGGCCAGTATAAAGTGACCATGGGCTATGGGGACATTTTACAAATAAGCCACCAGAGGATGTTGTTCTGAACACTTATGACCAGAAAGGAGCCTGGAAGCCTGGATCCTTCAGTTTCCACCCCGGTTCTCAGGAGGGAAGTCTTCCCAGTTTGAAGAGCTTGCCTCCCCCTCAACAAGGTGGTGTAAGCCCCACCGGTGCCCACTGGCGTGGGGACCAACGCTCTAAGGGAACTACCGCACGGATATTCCCAACCATCTCCTGGACCTGATGTAGCCAGGATGGGACTAGTGATCTGTCCCACAGGGAAGGGGTCACTCTTATGGCCTCCCTTCCAGAAGTCAGCCCTTTGAAATTAACACGCTTCTCAATGGTCAGTGGATCAAGAGGAAATCTCCAGAGAATGCAAATAAAAATACAGCATGAAAATTTGGGAAAAGCAGTTAGAACAGTGATGAGGTGGGAGAGAGTATAACAGTAACTGCTTATTTAAGGGATGCAAGAAGGTCTTTCCTGAGTCTCTCCCCATCAGTAGAAAACCATGGCACTGATGGAATTGTGTCCCCAGAGAGATATGTGGAAGCCCTAACCCAAGGACCTGTGTGTTACCTTAACTGGGAATCAGGTCTTTGTGGATATAATCTAGCTAAGACGAAGTCATTATCCTGTGACTGGGGTCCTTTAAGACGAGGGAAATATACGCACGGGCACATATGACGAGGATCAGTGATGACAGAGGCAGAGATGGGCGGATACGCTGTCACAAAGCTGGGTCCTCAGAGAGCGCCACCGACCACCAGAAGCCAGAAGAGGCATGAGGGAAACTCCGTTGAAGTGAGGGGAAAGTGGCCCTGCCAACATCTGGATTTCGGACGTCTACCCCCGGGTCTGTGAGAGAAGGAATTTCTGTTACTGTCAGGCCTGGGGCTCCTGGTGCTTTGTTGCGGCAGCCCCAGGAACCTCGTACACGTGGGCACCACTTTTGAAGAAGTATCAGGTCATCCTTACCCCCACTTGCCTAACCTGTCCCAAGAATCAAATTAGGTCATAGAATACAACCTTCTCAGAGTCCAGAATGTCACGTTTCCACATTTTACAGACCCCCACTCCCGACCTTGCCGATCTACCCAGTGGGAAGGCCACGTCCACTGCATCCCGCTCCGTCACGGCAGGGGGCCCTACTGAACACATTCACGTCTACACACGAGCGCCAGTCCTTCTGGGATGTGATCATGGTGAACACAAGGAGTCCCAGCATCCTCAACTCCCAGTGCAGGCTTTCTCTTGGATCCTGGGGCTTCTTCACTTCGGAAGAGGGCATCCTCCCTGGCCTGCTGTCCTGGGTGACGCACAGCATCACCCAGTCCCTGCCTGAGGTCAGGCAGAAGCGAGGCCTCACCCCAGAGCCACCGTCTACACAGCTGGACTGCGTGCAGGGACGTCCTCTTCCCGCGGCGCTGATCTCCCACTCCCCACAATGTTTCCAACCTTAGCTGTTCCGTGCCTATTCCTATGGGGTAGGGATGCAACCCCATACTGGAGTAGAAAGGATCTGATAAATTGTCACTCCAAACTGTGAGTGCTCAACAACACTCTCCTAGGGTCATTTCCAATTTCACAAGAAGAAAACCTTCTGCCCTAGCTCATCAGGTCACAATAAAATATTTGGGGGGTGGGTTTGGGATTGTGAGGTGAGTGGGTGAGCTGCCTTGCCCATCACTC
Organism: Neomonachus schauinslandi; assembly: GCF_002201575.2. Taxonomy (NCBI): domain Eukaryota; kingdom Metazoa; phylum Chordata; class Mammalia; order Carnivora; family Phocidae; genus Neomonachus; species Neomonachus schauinslandi. Next base: position 147,735,145 of record NC_058409.1, read on the forward strand.
AACTCAGACAGACTTCTGACCCCCTGCCCCACCCCCCACAATCTTGGGAAGCTTTTGCCCCAGAATTATCCCGGACTGTGTCAGTTCAGAAGCCACATCAGGAGGACGATCTATCTTACAATGAACTTACAACACAGCAAGTGTCCAGGAGTTAGGAAAGCTATCCCCCTCTCCTCTCATGCATTCTTACATGGTGCCCATGACACGGGAGGCCAGCAAAATCTATCACTGTGTGCCTGTCAATACGTTGGTTTCATGAAATCAAGCCCATCTACATCAAATGCCTTCCTTTAGGTGGTCTACACTATTTTTCCCCAGGACGTAACTTTCATGAGCGGAAAGGATGGCTCAGGGCGGAGTCCAGACTGATACCCCATGCCTGAAATAAACCAGTTAAAACTTGCAGAGCCACGTTTCCAAGACTGACTTTGGACATACACATTTATGAGAACTTTCATTATGTTCAAATCAAATTTGTGGGACAGTTTTACTCCGTGGGACTAAAACTACTCCTTTGAAATACACTGAGATTCCACATTTAATGAACCAGCAAGCCCTTATTTTACAGACTTCCTGGGATAGTTTCCTTTTTTTTCTTTCACAGAGGTGAGTTCAACCGATTGCAACCACCTTTTACATTGATTTTGTCTGCTGAGAGATGGAACATTTATAGATAAAACACTTCTTCACTTTTTATGAAAATGATGAGTTATCAACATTTTGCTTGAAGGCATGAGATACAGCCCCGTCTTCATTCAAATCCATTAAATATGCCAGAGACCCAGCTGTCAATACCATTGTGGAGTAAATTTAATTTCCAGAGTCAATATAGGGCCAGCTGCATTAAGCATAAGATAATTCTGGCACATTATTAATTGGAATGGCCATGTAAGGCATTGTCTAGACAAGATATAAGCCCAAGTTTTCATAGGCAATCTGTACATAAAATGAAGTATGCCAAGGTTGTAAAGAATACTAATAACACTGATCTGGCTTATTAACCAATATTGATTGCTTTTACTCTGACACGGTCCAGAAGCCTCAGAGGTGAAATGCTGAGATGTTCAGCATTAGAGCTCTTATTCCAGCAAAACAGTAAATATTCCGAAGCAGTTGCAAGGTACAAGGCATGAGGGCTTTCTTTCTTCTTGCTTTCTTTTTTTTTTTTAAAGATAGCAACTCAATTTGCCATTCTCAAAAAAATTGATAGCATGATTATGGATTTCTGTATGCTGGGAAATATTACCATTATTAGTCCTTGCAGCGTCTGGCCACACTTCCAGCTCATGATGATTTTGATTAGGTATTGCACATCCAAGTGCCTCCCAGAGACCATTCCTTCCTGTCTAGGTCCTGTCCTGCTCAGCCTTATGCAACACTAAACATTGATATTAATTGCAGCCCTCAGGACTGGGTGTGGTTTGCCACCTGAAGTCAGAGAAGGCCCACTGACCCATCCAACATGGGTTTAGAAGGTCTGTCGCTGTAAGTCCCCAAGAAACAAGTGTCAAAACACTGGCTCTCCTGTCTGTCCCTGGAGGCAGAGGATGGTAAGTGTTGCCCAGTATTAATACCGGGAGAACCAACATGGCCCAGCTCGGCAGTTGCGTTGATAGGCCACGGCAGGAAAGCATGCACCCCAGAGACAGACGGGCCTGTGTTAAAATCCCGATGCTACCCCTTACGGGACACGGAGCTGTCGACAAGACATTTGATTTCGTGGGACTCAGTTCCCTGCAATTCAAATGGAGAAGAGTCACTGATTTATGTTACTCAGCGTTCCAAGAGGAAACAAAACAACTGCAGGTATTTCAGATGGGGAAATTCAAGCAGGGACTCTGTTCCCCAGGTGGTGCTAGAGCAAGGAAGCGGCCCGGGGGATGGTGAGGTAACCCTGAGACCAGCGGTGGCAGGAAAGCTCTGCCAGCCCTTCACTCCGGAGTCGGGGGGGCGGGGCTGTGTTAGCAAACCCCAAACTGAGGATGTTGCTCTGGCTGTGGTGAGGGCTGCTCAGAAGCATCCTGATCCAGGAGGACAGCAAGACCATCAGAAGCACTTTCTGAAGCCCAGAGTTGGCGTGAAATACTCTGATTCCTCCTTTCCTCCAGCATTCAGACAGCGGCGAGAAGCCAGAGGCAAAGGAGGCTGAGGGATAAGGGCTGCGTGGCCAGGGCTGAGACAATGCCCGGCACAGGGCTGGAAGAGACAAAGCAGAGAGAGTCTGCTTCCCATGGAGTCATCAGTCTCCTTTCATTGAATTATCAGTACAAAGGTTCTCTACCTTTCTCCCCACCTTTTGCTAAAGTCACTGACAAAGGTGGATTGTAGACGAACAGAGTTTAGGAATGAGCATGGCAATCCCTGTCAGGGGTCAGATCTATCATCCCAGGCAGGTGAAGGCCAGGGGTGATTTGGAGACCGTGGAGAACAAACACAAGGAGAGAAACGGTGGGATATGAAGATCCATTTTGTAGCTTTCAATAATTGCATTAGCATACCACTGCATTGGGACAAGAGAGACTCAGGGAGATGAATCCATAGGAGTTGTTTTAATACAAGAATTCCATGCCTAAGCGATTAAAACATCCTTGGCTGGAGAACGTCTTTTTCCCCCCCATGATTAGAGAGCGCTGTCAGCTTATATTTTCATACCAATAAGCAGTTTGTCATCCCCCCAGTGAGCTAGCACTAGCCATCAGAAGGTCTGCATTCTGGTCAGTGACTTGCCACTACAAGATGCCTGGATTTGCATAAGTACAGCTACTCCTAAGACTCAGTTTCCTCATTTGGAATACATGCTCTTGCTATGAGAAACAATTAACAAGGTAAAACACAAAGACACAAAATCTTTATTCATATGAAATAACAATACTTGCAGGAAAAAACAAAGATTTTATAAAATGAATGAACTGAGCAGATTTCTATCAAGTATCAAAGGCTCCACCAGGGACCATTCCAGATATTTGGGGACACAAAGGAAAGGGAGACCTGACAACATTCAGTTTCTAGTCTAGCAGAAACATTTGGGCAACTAATTACTTTATAATGTAGTCAGTGCTAACTTTATTAATAATATGGAGAGAATTGTCCTTGTCATGAGATTCTCTGTATATGCAACAGGTAAATCACTCTTCCCATGACACAGCTATACACACTTCTCACATTGACTTTGTGGGTGGGTGCTGTAGAGGGTCAATTATCTATCTGTGTTTCTCTCTCCATCTAGAGTTGGACATGGATGAACAGGCATCTGCATCAGAAAAATCCTTTAAATTGTTATTCTTCAGCTATAACTAGTTCATTGTGGTAGAATAACATTGTGTGATTGATTTCTTAAATTAGAAAAATCTTAAGCAATTTTGTTCAATCCTCTTAATTTGTAACTACTGTGCTTTAAAAATCTATTCGGGGTGCTTGGTGGCTCAGTCGATTAAGCATTTGCCTTCATCTCAGGTCCTGGGAGGAAGCCCTGCATCAGGTTCCTTGCTCAGCAGGGAGTCTGCTTCTCTCTCTCTCAAATAAATAAATAAATAAAATCTTAAAAAAAAATAAACATCTATTCATGTACTTTTCACCTCCTCCAATAAGAATCCAGAGCACTGTGTAATTTATATAATGGGATAAATCAACAGAGGGTAAATTTGGAGTAAATAAAAAAAAAAAAGGACTTATAACACAAAGATAAAAGAACCCTTAAACAAACATTGCTGACGATTCCTGGTTGCACAGTGGCCAAAACACGAATCTTGAAGAGATGTAAATGGAACCATTCCCCACACTTTATGTCCACCAGCTAAATCAACACAGTTGCTCAAGAACACCGCTCCTCCTGGGGTGGGACTGGAGACAAATCTCAGCACAAGTGAAGCAGCAGCTGTGGCCATCGTGTCGACGAAGAATTTAATAATGAGTTCCACAAGCGAGTGCTCCGAGTTGCATCTGGGCAGCCTAACGCGCAGCGCCAATGTGCATCCAATAAGAGGCATTCTCCAGGCAGGGGTCTGCAGAGTACAGCCAGGGGGCTGTTTTTGTTTGTCCCTAGAACCAAGAATTTTTTTTTTTTTACATTTTTAAATGGTTATAAAGAAACAAAAACAGAAACAGAAACAACAAACAAAGAACCAGGCCCTGCAAACCTAAGATATATATTATCTGGCTTTTACAGAAAAAGGTCGTCCAACCCCTGCTTCCAAGCAGTCAAAACAATGAAATTTCAGCTCAGAGCTATTCGATGTCCAAAGTTAATTGACTGAGTGATTGATGCTGTTGTTCAAAATATTTTCTGAGTCCTCACTAAGGGCCAGTTGTTTCTCTAAGTTCTAGGGGGAAAAAGGTAAATAAAACAAAACAAAAAAGTAACCCTACCTTCCAGAAGGAGAAAGAGTGAGGCCATAAATGGTAAGCCCACCAGTTAGCTCTTATGGTACAACAAGCCTAGTGTTCAGTGATACAAGAGAACATAGCTGTTTATTATTTCTTATAGATCCCTGAGTGTGCAAGGGACCTGGGGTCTCCGCTGGTCTACCTGGGCTCCTGCACCCATGAGAGGCCCAAGCTGACTGGTCTGGGCTGGGCTTGGCTGGGCCACCTACAGATGTACATCCAGTGGGAAGTCATGGATCCCATCGGGGGTTGGCAGGGGCAGCTCTGATCTCTTCCTCCTCATGGAATTAGTGGGCAGACTCAGGTGCCTCCGTTCCATGATGAGGATGGAGGCTCAAGGGAGCCCATGAAACAGGTGGAGCCTTTCCAGGCCCAGGACTTCTGTTTCAATCTACTGGCTAAAGCAAACCCAGGAAAGAAACTGGATCTGTGGTCAGAGGACACTACAAAGTAACCTGGCAAAGGGCCCCACAGAGGGAGGAGAGAAGAGCCGGGCCACAGCGCAATCCACCATCACTGCAGATGACAGAGTATTTCCGCAGCGGATACACATTGCCGAAGACACAAAGGAGTACGAAGGCACGCGAGTGTGTGGTTTGGAGGGCAACTGTAAGGAGGACGCAAAGCTAGAAAGGAGACCATCTAGAGGAGCCTTCGAGAACCTCAGCCGGCCCCAGGCTCATCCCGCACTGGCTCCCTGGGGTTCTGGGGGTTGCCCTTTGAGAAGTACTGCTTTGATGGAGTCTGCTTCTGGTAAATTGAGATGCAGCATGGAATCCGGTGAAATTTTATTTCAGAAAGAGCAGTGCATAAGTCACCTTTCAGAGCTCACTCTAATTTGTTTCAAAGGAGAGTCTACTTAGAGTAAGGTGAGGATTTTAATGCTTTAGTGATAATAACTCCTTTATCAGTCCTCGGTAAGGCAGACAAATTCTCCTTGGAGGTTCATCTCGCTGAATAAAAACTGCGATGGGGTCATAAAGGAAGAGTCAGAAGAGCCAGTTCTGCATCTATAAAATCCTAGGAGGCTTCTCGATAAACACAAAATCAATGATATGAGAAAACTAACTTGTCAATATTTCTAATTAGGGCTAACCCTGGGGCTTGGGAGGGTCATGAACGGAGTGTGTCACACAGAGAACGTGCAAAGCCACTGGGAAGGCAGCTGGGCTGGCGGAGGGAAGTGGGGAACAGTAACCATGCACGTGGGATGAGGTTGTCCATGTGCTTCTGCGTGATGGCTCAGGCCAGCTGTGTTGGCAGAAAACCCTGGAAACTCCTTCCCGGACACTTGGTTCCAATGGAAGCTGCTCGCCACCTGCAGAAACTAAGCCAGTTTCCTTAGAAGGAAATCCTCACAGTCTTCTGTCTGAAATGTGTTCTCCCTGGAATGTCATGACATATTTAGTCCTCCACAATCATTTCCTGAATGAAGATGACTCAAGCTGACTTTCGTCTTTCTGCACACACCATATTATATTACCCATTTATAGGAAGTGAGCGTAGGAAACCGTGCTGTTTCTTTCTCTTCCCTCCGTGTTGCAGTCTTAACATATGCATAGCCAATTGACCCCTGTTAGAGTGTTTTCCCCTCTTTTAATGTTTTCTTTCCTTGGTTTTTACAAAAGATTATAAAAGGGGTCTTCGCGATAATGACTTTAAATCATTCATGCATTTTTTAGCCCGTCTTCACACAGCCTGACATCTTGTTCATTCCTTCTGACTGGTGCTCTGCATAGAGCAGATGTTTTCACTGAGCTATGATGATTTTTAGATCTTATTCTCAGGAGACTACAACCAATTCAGAGCCCTTCAGCATAGGCATTTAATTTGTTCTTTCCAGTAAGTTTCACCTTGTCTACAGTGGATTTCATCTGCCATCATGTTGCCCAATTACTGGGTTTTGTTCAGCCCATCCACGATGCTTCATCATCCTCTCTGGTCTTGACTAAACTAATAATTTTGTGTCATCAGCAGATTTCACCCTCTTGCTTCTCCATCACACGCAACATCATTAATAATTGGCATTGAACTCTATTCCCCATACTAACGGTATCTTTGATACCAGTGGGCAGCAGAAAAGGTGTGCAAAAGGGAATTTGAGGACCAGACCTTCTCTAGGTTCTATCGACCAACCTTACCTGATCCACTTTTGCGGAAAAACTGTTTTGACCACTTCATCTTTTCTGCTGCTACTTCTGGATCAAACATACACTTGGAGTTTTAGTCATATCTCTTCTTGGTTCTTTGTTCCTCTTGCTCTCTTGGGGGAAAACCAATCTGTGTATTCCAGTGTAATTCCACAATCTGACCAACCATCTTCTCAGATACACCATTGTGATGTGTTTAACTCTGAAGAAAACCCAAGATATTTTCCACAAATATTTCCATTCTGCATTGTTTTGGTGTCCCCTCTATACTCTTGTGTAAAAACCAAACCCCCAGGAATTCTGCGATTCAAAGGGAGGAAGGCAAAGCCTGGTGCAGGAATCTGAAGGTGGTGGGAAGAGCACTATGCCACGGGGGGCATCCACATGGGCCCCGATGAACCTGCTGAAGCCGATCCTGTTGCCCCGCCTAGTCCCCATTTCCATTTCCATAACTCCTCAAGTCCTGCCACCCACACAACCTGTTAAATTAGGACAGGAAAGAACAAATCCAAAATCAAAAAACTAACAGCAGCTGCAGTAAGATCACAAAGCATGACCCTGCTCATGACTCCTCTTCAGACTCCCAATCTTTCCCCCACTGCTGACTCTGAGCCCTCCCATTCCTCTCTCATCACTGTGCCAACATTTTTCTCTGGAGCCGTCACTACTTGGACTTCATTTCCTGTGCAGGCGAGAAGCCCGCCTGCTTCCGCTTCTGTTAACCAAACTTCCCATCTTGCCAGCCACGTGCCTCCGTTCCTCGTCCTTCTGCAAGAGGACAAGTCCAGGGACACCCGACTCCTCCCAATGCCATGCTACTCACAGCTCAGAATGACATGCTGGTCCTTCGTTGAACCCCCGCTGCAGCTGAGAGGGAAATCACCTTCAAAGAGAAGAAAATAGTTGCATGAATGTGTGTTCCCTACAATGTTATGCACAAATGCAAACCATGGGAAATGTAGAACAATTCCAAATGGACTTCAGATAATCTGTCATGGGCAGAAAATGCTTATCAGTTTGTTCAATATCCCCCACAAGTCACCCTGACTACTGAGGAAAAAAATTCCAGTCATTCACGATTCCAATTTTATCTCTCATCCCACAGCCAATTCTTGGTGAATCCTGTTGGCTCTGCCTTCTGGATACTTTCGGTGTACCCACCCCATGTTAACAGTTTGCTGACCACAACTCCAGCCCACGCAGCTACCGTTTACCAACTGCTCTTTTGCACTATTAGTTTCCTGGTCTCCTGATGGATCTTACAGCTTCTTCCCTTGACCATCTCCCGCCTATTCTTACAGGAGCCAGGGGACACTTGCACATGCGCACTCACACACAAACACCACAGTTTAGATCAAGTTGCTTCTTGGCTCAAGATTTTCCAATGGTTTCTCATCTCCTTGGAAAAAAAGATGGCAGTCCTCGTGGTAGCCCCAGGTGTCCTGCACCACCTAGCCCACTGCAGGTCCCAACATCAGCTCCATCTTCTTCGTGCCCCTTTCCATCCCTGTTCATTTCTCAGCTCCTCTTCCTGTGCTGAGGTTCTGCTCTCAGGCTTCTCTCTGGCTGGGTGCTCTTTCCTTAATAAACCCATGACGTTCTACTTCCCTCCCTGTAGAACTCCGCTCAAATGTCACCTTATCCAAAAGCCTTTCCTGACCACTTTCGTAAACCAGCTTTCCTCCTCTGCCTGGCATGGATTTATTTTCTAGTTCTTTAGTTTCTTGCTTATGTGTGTTTGCTCAGTGAGCAGGGCCCTTATTAGGTGAGTTACTTCTACAACCTGACTTCTGAGCACATTGTAGGTACTAAATGTTTGCTGCATGACTAAGTGAGTGGATTCTTTTTGACTAAAGAAAAAAAAAAATTCATACTCTAGTAGAAAAAGCAAATCATCAGTGGCTGACTATATGGAAAGGCACCTGGTCTGGTGGCATGCCATCCCTGACAGGCTGACCCCCCATAAAGTGTGTCCTGGAATTCGAGAATCTGTGGAGCGGGTTCTGTTCCATCAGCAGCACGTTCTGGGAACTCACCACTCCCATGAGCCTCTCTGAGATGCTTCACCCAATGTTTCCTACCCATACAATGATGGAGGGATCCAGTGTGGCCACAGTGCCATGGGAACTGAGTATTTCTTGATAAACTATGTCTTATTTATGGAATACTTACTTAATCTTGTCCTAATGAGAGAATATTCAGCAAAGAAAGATCACTCACTGTTGAACCCTGAATATGGGTGATGACTAGCTCTAGGACACCAACCAGTGGCATGGTGACCAAGGGTTGACCTAGAAAACTCAGTCTGAGGAATTGAGGCCAAGGAAATAAGGTATCACATATCAAGAACGATGTGTCAGCTTTATACACGTGAGGTATCCACTGACAAATAATGCAACTCTAAAACGTGTTATAAAATGGGTTTAAAGTCGTGTACTTCATGTTTAATCATCTAGACCCAAAGGACTACTATATAATGCAAGCTTAATCATTATTTGGAGAAAACAAAATATTTAAATGTCTATGGTTAAAGGAAAGGATAATGTCCAACACATTCATTAGAAGAAACATCACAGTCATTTAAAATCTGTGTACAAAATTGCATAGCACCAGGAAAAATGTGTATGTTAAATTTTTAAAAAATGCAGAATACAGAAACGTATATAGACTTTGAATACGATTTTGTAAAGTATCTGTGTAGAAGTGGGCAAATATTGGAAGAGAATGTACAAAATCAATATATCGTTGAGGTGAGAAAATAGCATTTTTCTTTTGAATCTATTTTCATGTTCTTTTATTGTTTGCAATGAAGGCTTATAAAAAAGGGAAGGAGGATCCCTTTCAAAGCATAGTTATTCTGCCACCAAGAGGATTTGGCTACCATTCATTTGCAGCAGATCCCAAGTGAGCATTCCGAGAAGCCCAGGCTACCATGTTCTCCCTGTAACTGACCGCTGCCCAGGCCATGGACGATGACACCTCTGCCCTCGGCAGGAGCTGGGAAGGAAGGAGGCACACAAGCAGAGGACACGGAGAGGCTCAGGAAGAGAATGAGCCACCCAGAGGAAGAAATGCCAAGGAGATACAGGGTGGAGAGTCACGAGACGACCAACACACACGCCTCACCTCCCTGGTATCCCTACTGACTTTGTCCTTGCTCTGAGCCCAGGGGCTTCCCACATGCCCACGACCCTACCGGCTTCCATGTGGGGGCATTTAGGAAAGGGCTGGATCCTCACCAGCTTTCCCAAGCTGCCGGTTCAGAGTTAATTGACCAGGTTTTCATTTTGTCGACCCAGCTGCCTGTACAGAAGGTTTGGGTCCATTTGGGCTGTTGTAACAGAGTCCCATAGGCCAGGAGTCTTATAAACAACAGAAATTTCTTTCTCACTGTTCTGGAGGCTAGAAGCTGCAACATCAAGGTCCTCCCAACCGTTCCTCCCAAAGGCCCCACCTCCTAATGCCATGAAACTGGTAGCTAGGTTTCAACACATAAATTTTGGAAGGACACAACCACTCTGCCTAGAGCATAGAATGATATATACCCCCCCAAAAATATCCAGAACTACTTTGTAATTGTACTTTAAGCAGGTATTTATCATGCCTTTGCTATTAGAAACCATATATTTTTTTACTTTAAATACATTTTGAATTCAAATGTACGTGAAATATATTTCAAAGTTGACAAAAAGTAGCTGAAATTAAATTCTTTTTAAATTACTTACACAAATCATCAAATATGCCTTTCCATTTGATCTTGATCTAACATGAAAATGTTTTTCAGAGAGTCCTTATTATCAAAGGGGTAAATATAAATATATCTATTAACAGAATTTTGGGTATTTGTCAACAGAATGTTATACACCAACTATTTCAATTGCCTGTTTCTTTTTTTTTTAAGATTTTATTTATTTATTTGACAGAGAAAGACACAGCGAGAGAGGGAACACAAGCAGGGGGAGTGGGAGAGGAAGAAGCAGGCTTCCGCTGAGCAGGGAGCCCGATGCGGGGCTCAATCCCAGGACTCCGGGATCATGACCTGAGCCGAAGGCAGACGCTTAACGACTGAGCTACCCAGGCGCCCCTGTTTTGTTTTGTTTTTTAATGAATGTGGATATTGAGGAGCAGAGAGGGTGATGGCGTACCCATGACCCCACTGTCAGGGAGCGACAAGGAGACGCTTCTCCCAGAACCCCAGCTGCTGAGCCAGGGCCACCTCCCCTTGCTGAAGCCTGTCCTGGGAAGCACAGGGCAAGGCCGCTTGGAGCAACCCAAGCTGGACACTGCATTTGTTCCCAGGGCTACGGTAACAAGGGACCACAAACAGTGGCTTCAAACAAAAGAAATGTATTCTTCCATTTCTGGAGGTCAGAAACCTGAAATCCAGGTGGTAGAGCCACGCTCCATCCAGAGGATCCTTCCTGGTCTCCTCTAGCCCCTGGTGGCTGCTGGCGATCTTGGGCTGATAGGAACATCTCTGCACCTGTCCCCACGTGGCTTTCCTCCTTCTGCGTCTGTGTTTATCTTTCTGTGTTGTCTTCTCGTCTAAGGACACCAGCCATTGGATTTAGGGCTGGCCCGAACCCAATATGACCTCATTTTAATTGGGCTACATCTGTAAAGAATGTGTTTCCAAAAGGTTGCAGTCTGAGGTTCTAGGGGAACACACACGTTGGGGAGGCACTGCTCAACCTAGTACCATGGAAACAACCAGACGGAAGCAGAAGGGCGTGGGGAAGATGATATCCTAAGACAGGCACAGGTGGGACAGCTGGTTCAAATTGCAGTCAAAAAACGCCACGTTGGCAAATGCAGATGCCAGCATTCAGTAATATTTTAAATAGTTCTAATTACAAAAGGTGAGGCTTCCCTATTGTAAAGACAAATAAATAAAGCAGGAGGGAATTGTAGAAAAAGAGGGGGACCCCTCACACGCTGGTTTCACTGGTGGCAGGTCAGCTGTGTGCGGTGCTGACGTTGGACGTGGTGTGGGTCCCCACGTGCATGCCACCCAGACTCCTCCCCACGGGGGACACGGGCACGCAGAGAGGCAGGGGACCTGCTGCTTTTTACTTGGAAATGCGCTTAATCAAAGGATGTTAAGTTGTTTATTTTTTTAAATTGTTTAAAGATTTTATTTATTTATTTGGCAGAGAGAGAGCACAAGCAGAGGGAGGGGCAGAGGGAAGGGCAGGAGACAATTCTACCACTGAACCACCAATGCCTGGTAAGGGGGCAGAGGGAGAGGGAGAAGCAGACTCCCCGCCGAGCAGGGAGCCCGATGCGGGGCTCGATCCCAGGACTCTGGGATCATGACCTGAGCAGAGGCAGACGCTTCACCGAATGAGCCACCCAGGTGCCCCAAGGATGCTAAATTGTTGAAGCTCGGACTTAGAGGCAGTCAGGGAAATTTTAGGATAAAGGAATCAATACATAAATGAACAGATTCTACACTGAGACTTTAAACACTTTAACAAAACTGGATTCTGGTAAAACCTATTTAACTAATATTCATGTGCTGGATGAGAGGTCAGGTTCTTTCACATATGTTACCATATTTGATCTATTCAAGCAGATGTTCATCTCCCAGCTTTATGTATTGACAAATGAGGACACTGAGACTCTGTGGGGCCACACGGCCTGGTCAAGGTCACACATGTCATCTCTCTACACGGGCGTGTGCATGTCACCATGGGTCAGCCTCGGTCCTGGGAAAAGTGGAACCCTCTACTGAAGAGGCCTTGTCACATGCTAGGAGCGGGGCAGCTCCTGGACCCTCTGTCCCCTCTCCTGGGGCTTCCTGTACCATCTGGTTCCAGACATTTCATTGTCTGAGCATCACACGGAGGTCTTATGAAACAGGATGATAAAATAAACGCTTAAAGTAGTCATTTTTCCCCTACTGCTTAGACTTAGGATTTATTTTATTTTTTTTAAGGTCACAACTCTTGAAAAAAAAAAAAAAAAAAAACACATGCAACTTTCTATTCAGAAGCAGGAGTGGCCAAACCAAAATTCCAGAGTGATTTGTTTCAAACCACCATTTATCCCTGATCTTTCTCAATTTCTCATTCTTACCTACTTGCTACTTGAGCTTGAGCTTCCATGTGAAGGGGCTGAATTCTGAATAGAAGGCCTCTTTATCTTGACACAAGGCCTGGGCAAACAGGAGAGAAGCAATATAGCTTAACCATGCAGTGGCAGCTCAAATCCAGGCAGGGACACCCTGCCTTTCTCGCTGAGGTGCTGTTGCTCAAGAGCGGCAGTGGGAAGATTTGTTCAGGGATCAGAGCTCTTTTCTAGTCTATTTGAAAATAGGGCAATACTTCTTGTGCAATTCAAGTTATCCCACCTCAGTGATGACAGCTGGGGGGGGCAGCTTCTGACATATTATATTTATATGAAATCACATCCTGTTATTTCCAATTTCCTTAGGAAAGCGATCATTAGCAAGACTTAATGGCCAGCTTGAGGCAAAAACCCAAGGTTTTCTCACCTCAAAAAGTCATACTCCGTAGCAGGGACTGGCTGAGAAGGGTATAGCACAAAATGCGGCCCTTGCCCCAGATGGCAGCCGGGACGGCCCTCACCTTTCCCGAGCTGACAGGGGATCGGGATGAAGATCTGGCGGGACACGCTTGGCCGCGGCCCTCTTTGCTCCGCCGTCTCTGACTGCCCCCAACCTGTCTGGCATTGATATTTTATTCTCTTCATTGAACATAAGAAAGACATTCTTTAATTTGGTCTGATTCTAGAAGCTTCTTGCTGCTGAACGTCTATACATTATCATGTCGCTATCTGCAACACCGTTTACCTCAGGAGGCTGACTTTTTTTTTTTTTTTCCCTTAAGACCCTGGAAATATCAAATATGCAGTTTCAGATAGAAAAAGTGTCTTTCCTTGAAGGGTTGGCAAGTGATCTATGTTGCTTACCTTCTCGAATAGAAGTCAGTAAAAGAGCTTCATATTTTAAAAGAAAATTCGTACTTTAAAGAAAGAAAAATAAATCGAGAACAGTGATGTGGGGGGAAGTAGCTAAAATAAACTATGATTTCTTTATCTCTTCAGTTTTCCATTAGTGAGCATGGGCCCAAGACGCTGTGGAGAGTATTTTTAAAGGAACGTCCTACCGTGTGTGGCATCCGAATTCCTTGCTCTGGGACTTGCTGCCGCACCCGGGAGGGGGCTGCGCGTGGGGCGGTGGTTGAGGTCGATCCAGCAGCTGCTGATTTGAGAGCCACCGGGTGGGTCACGAAGGACAGGGCCACACAGAAGAGGTGCTGTCGCCGCGAGGACCCGCCTGCATCCTGTGGTCCACGGCCCTGCCTGCAACGCAAGGGCCTCCAAATGAGTGCCCCAGCCCAGCCCAGCCCAGCATATGGGGCCCTTGTGGGTTGATGAGGGACATCTTCATTCAGGAAAGATCTCGTCCCAATAAACGGGGCAGGAGTAGCGCCTCACTTATTTCCAGGGGCTCTTTGCAGACCCAGGACCTTGGCCTCTTCCTGCAGACTCGGGAGCTCGCTTCTGAGCACACTGGGAGTGGACAGACAGTGTGACTTCAGTTTAGGGTTGAGGTTCCTATGACTGACCATCCACCCTCTGGGCTTGCGAAGGATTTCTGTACTTAGGAGCCAATTCCGGGAGGCTGTTAGATCCCAGCTTCCAAAGAGAGGTACCCTCCTCTTGCTGATTGAGGTCCCTATAGACCAAGGCTGTAGGGGGCTGGCTGGGAGCATGACCTGGGCTTGCATGCACACGGGCCTCATGACTTCCCAGCCGTGTGGCTTTGGGCGCGTCCCCTGGCCCGTCGTTGCTTCCATTCCCAACTTCAGAGTAGAGAAAATGCTCCCACCACCTTCAGAGTGTTGCTAGGCTGGTAAAGGAGCTCATGCAAGGAAGAGGCAAGAACACTCAGCCGAGCCAAGCTCCCCAGGGGATGGGGCCCTTGTCGAACTTGCCCCGGGAGGGTGGTCATCCTGCTGTCCTCCACCATGACACTTACCCTTCTCTGGCATGATGGGCCTAGAGCACGGCGGCCAAAGTCAGACTCCTGGGATGCGAGTCCCATACCATCCCGCATTAATGGCCACACAGCTCTGCTACCGTCTGTGGCCCCCGGCCTCTCCCCTCTCCATTCACTGCTTTGGTGTCAACCTAAGCAGCCCTTCACCTGGGATGGGCCTCCCCACAAAAAGAGCGCATCTTCAGAAGTCAGCTGAGGCACGGCCTCCATCCACCCGGAAACCTGCTTGGACCACATCTCCCCTCTGTTCACCTCTTCTTCACAGCCAAATATCCTTCCCAGGTGGCGTGCCTGTCCTTACCCACACTGTGGGTCCTCGCACAAACCCACTTCATGCCACACGGTAATAATCCGTCCACCCTTCCGTCACCTTCGCCAGACTGGAACACCTTCATGTGCGCCCGTTCTTCTTAGGCTGAGCCCGGTTAGTGCCGGAGCCAATTCTGAGACCAGCCGCCCAAAACATATGTGTTCTCAGGCAAGACTGCTCTGTCAAGGGTCTGGCCTTTCTTGGGCCACATTCCTAAGAGCAAGGAGGGTCCTCTGGCGTCACTACCGCCTTCATCCAGGAATAACATCTCTGGGCACTCTGATGGGGACACTCATGAGACCCCTTCATGAGACATTGCTTTATATGCTCCCATAGTCCATCAATCCTACATTGGCATTTGTAATACTTGAAATGTGGCACCCAGATCTGATCGCTATTCGTAGAGAATGTTTGAAAGTAGAGTTTGCATCTTGTGTATCGCCGTGCTCTGATTATGCTGGAGAGTAGATGGAATCCACTGCATTACGTGAGTATTAGTTTCTCTTTGCATTTTCTGGATCCCAGGGCCCCGGGAATTCAGAAGCCCCTGGAAGCCCAGCATTGCTGAAGAGCAGATTGTGCTGACCGAGATTCTGCGTGGGAGGCTTATTGGGAAAGGCACCAGGAACGGGGAGGGGTGGGCGCAGGGCTGGGCAAAAGAAGGGGCCGAACTACAGGGGCAGCCACGAGAGAAACTGCAGGTGGCTCCAAGAGCTATGTCGCCGGGATGTTCTGCGGAGTTGTCCCCAGTGGAGGGAAGGAGCTGGGCGTGTGAATCCCAGGGCGGCCACTGAATGTGGACGGGGTGTAATTTCCAGCCAGTAGGCTCCCTTCATCCAGGAGCGATTTCTGGAAGGATACTGGGCTCTGAGTGGTCAGGAGCACACAGCCCTGGGCAGGAGGGTTGGGTTTCTGGATCTCCAGGGACGCCTAGGTGCCACTGCCCAGCACTGCCATGCTCAGGACACTCTTCGGATGACATGGCCCAACACAGACAGCAGTCATTTTTTTTTCCTGGGAGCAGAATTCTCAGCTCTCATCAGATTCTCAAAGATCCCCAAGAACAGCAACAAAAGCAAAACCAGGCCCCTGGGTACTGAGCGGCAACAAAGAAAGTTTCTGTAGCAACATAACGCACCCCTTAGCTTCCCTCCTCACCCCATTTGCAAGTCAGGTGGAATATTATTGCCATCCTTTTGTGGCTATGATTTGACAACTGCTCATTTTTAACTTTAGTATTTTAGTATTGTCCAATTGTTTGATAACCGAGAATGCGTGTCCACTGATTCTGTTCACAATAAAATTCACTAAAAAAGAAACAAGGTACTTTCCTTTGTGTGAATTCATGATGTCATTATAGTGGCCGTTAAATTTGCATGATGGTCTAACTTGGAAGGATTCTTGATTTTTAAATTAATTTGAACAATGTAAAATAGGAAAAGAATTGGCTATGTTGGCACATTCATGTTAACACCTTCCAAATTCTTCATTTATATTTTCGTTATATGTGAGCATGGGTCTGTGGCAAAAGTGAGAACATTCTGGAGGTGAGGTCTTAAGTTACAAAGGATGCTCAAACCCTGCCCCATATAAAAGTCCTTTAGCGCACATCCGTCAGCAGCCACACTCCACGCTGAAGGACTGCACCCCTCCGTAGAGAAAGCGTCTTCCTCAAGGGGCCTGGGCGCGGACAGAGAGGGTCCCATGTGCAGCCCAGTCACCTCGTCCTGGCACAGCCACGGTGGGGGGTGGGGGGCAGGGCTACTCCAGGAGGAAGCCACAGCCCGCCTTCTGCGTATGTTGAACCCCCAGAAGCCATTGATTATTTTAACCAGGTTCAATTTGTCTTTGAAAGAGACATTTTAAAAAGCAAAAGAGCTTAAACAAACATGAAAGTAATCTAATTCAGACATAAACATGAAAGTTAATAAGATTAGCATGAATTGATCTAAATATTACTTAAAATAATTAGAAATGATTTTTGATGGCATGCCATTCTAGTCGGGACACTTTTATGTTACATTAGGAGGCCAACGGATTATTGCTCTCCAGAATAGCTTCTTGTTGTTTATGACCTTCAGAAGAAGGCTCGGTGTTGGCAGATGCATCAATCAAGGCCTCCCCGAGTGATGGATGAGTGTTCTGCGTCTTGCGCCCTGCAACCGTCCTGCCACTCTGCTTCATGCTGTCTTCGTGCGCTACCCACGCCTTTGTACTGCTCGTATTAGGTTCTTTCTCTTGACATACATTCACAGATACATAATTTCAGAAGAGAAATGCAGTTTTGTTTTTTTTTTCCAATCCTATGGCCAAAACATATGAAAAGAAACATTCTTAACCGTTGAATGTAGCAGGTTGTACCTCAATATAAGTTGAAGACTCAGAGACCTGTAGGGTCTGCATCGGGGGGAGTGACCGTATGCCTGGGCCAACGCCAAGGCCAGGCGACCCTGAAAAATCCATGTTTTATTTTTTTGTTTTTGTTTTTGAGAGAAATCAAACTCCGTGGCCCTTCAGTGTAGAAGCAGTTATCATTGCTAAAGGGTTTTTATTAAGTCAAACACTGAGCTTTCTGGGCATCTGGTAAACCTCCCAAGCTGAGGGCTCTGCATTCAGCTTTTCCACAGGGGACAGATCTACCTGCATTGCCGGAGCCCTCTGTGGCTCCCACCATGTATTCCAAACACGCATCTGACAGAGAATGTGCTTGACGCTGAACAGATCATCCCGCCCAACTGTCAGTGAGGTAGCAAACTTCCTGATTATTAATTATTTTATTTTTTTGCATCTAACTGAAAAAAAAGTTTTTTTCTGTTTTTTTGTTTCTTTTAGGATCTAATGTTACTTATCTTCATGATACTAAACGTTCAGTCCAGAAAAATGACATCATCATTAGCATGTCCTTTTTTTTAGTTTTTCAGAGAAGGTGAATAAATTAGGCAGAGCAGGTTATGGAAACATTAAAGTTAAAAGTTAATATAATGAACAGAAAATACTGGAACCAGTATTAGCAATAATACTACAGTGTATCATAAGTATCCTATAAAACGGGCATTTTTGTATTTTCCATACGAAGTTTACAAACCACAATATAAGAGCTAATCATACTTGTTACTTTGCTGTGGTGTCGGCTTGAGTAGCTCAGACATGCTGAGCTCTTCACATCTAAAAGATGTGAAGACATGTGCCTTTTGGCTTCATACAGATTAAGACGGATCTCCATTTGGAAGTGTTAAGTTGTCATTAAAAGCTAGTATAAAACTCATATTTATATTCCACAGTGCTAATTTCAAATAACACAATTTTATTGAAAAACAAGCCTGGATAATAAGCCTAGTTGTAGTTGGAAACAGTAAGTTTTCCAGATATGAAATTTAAATATATAATGCACAAATATGAAAAAATGTAAATTATAATGACCTAAAAAGCCGTAATGAAGAGAACTAGCCAGTCTTTCCTTATCTCTTTCAAGGATTAGATATTGCAAAAATGGCCTTTAAGTCTTTACTGATGGTTACAGTTGGATGTTGTTAACACCTTTATGTCTTACAGAGGACAGCAAGCTCAAAAACTAGGCTTGGATATCTGCCACAAGGTTGGGAAGCCAGAAGACCCTTCCACTGAGACTGGTGCTTCCCTTTTGCTCTGAGTGGGGCAGCACATTCCCCCGAAGGACACAGCAGGGCAGGGACTGACCAGAGCCCTTCTAGTTGAGGAACAACAGGAGTTTCCCAAGTGACAAAGACACCCAAGGTCATACCATGAACACATTTTTAAGCACTTCCCTAAAATACATAAAATGTATTTCCTTGCTCTCCTGCATTTCCCTAATTCTTTTACAGTTTTCCTATAAAGGCATCCATGCAGGATAAATAGGTAAGAGTGTGCTTTCCCTCTGAGTAGGAAAAAAAGTCTATTGTCAGCAAGTCGATTTTTATTTATTTTTTTCTTAATCAGCTTTGTTAAAGTATAACATAGATATACTAGAAGCTACCAATTTTAGGGGAAAACAAGGAGTATTGACAAGTATATGCGTTTTTCCATCCACCACAACACATCATGATACAGAACATTTCATCACGCCCACACCTCTTCTTGGGGCCCTTTGCTGTCGATTTCCTCTCCCCAGGCCAACCCCTGCTAACCACTAATCTGCTTCCTGTCACTACAGTTTTAACATGGTTAGAGGTCCATGTAAATGAATCATACAGAATGTTTTGTGCTATTGCACTGAACAGAGCACTGCCCGTTGTGGGACCAGCCTGACATTTTACACATTGGTTAGGAATCCTTGCAAGACTCATTATAAAAAGTGAAGATTTCTTTGAAGCCAACCAGTTGTGCATACCCAAATTTTCTCAAGCACGTTAGCAGTCTTGGTTTTATTCTGAGATATAAACTCAGATGTCTTTTATCACTTAGCAGAACATGATTAGATCTCAGGACAGGAAATATTCGATCTACTGCAGCAAATCTCACTGACCAGTTTCTACTAGGGTGATGCATCTTGCTCATTGACAATTAACGTTCTCATTAAACCCAACAGGGCAGAAGCCCATGATGACCAAAGTGGTGAGGAAGGCTGTGCTTTTTTAATCCTGCAAAGTCCTAGACAGTGTGATGGCATTGGACCAAGCGAGTTTAGGAGCTAGCTGCGGAAGCCAGGAGGAATGAGTAGCCCTCATTTGCAACTAACTCATGCACCAAAAGGACAGCCCTGGGATGCCAGGTGCTCGCTCTGAGCTCAGCGGTAATGAGGGAGACCCCAGCAGCAAATGAACTCTTTCTATGATGTGAAAAATAGTCAATTTACCAAGAGCCCTTCCTCAGATGCCTCATACGTCAATGTTCAATAGACAGAATACGGTTTTATGACAACATTTTATCAAGACTTTTAGGTAATATTTGACAAATTAATCAATGTGGGTGTTGCTGGGCACCACTTTCTATCCATATTAAACAGGAAGAAGTACAGAACTTTGACATTTACTTTTGAGGTTCTAGTGACTCAAGGCAATTATAACAAGTGGATGCTTTAAAAATATTCCTGCTGCAATAAATAAAAGGGAGATGAAAAGTATAAGCCGTAATTGGAAATGGGCTCCCTTTCTACGAAAAGATGAAAAGAAAAACAAAAATAAACAGAACCTTGACATGCAGTAATTGGAGTTGTCATATTTCATCCCAAGTAATTAAAGGCTAAACCCATTTTCTAAAATCGTATTGTTTAATTATAAAAGTAAATAAATATAATTAAAAAGTTAGATATTGTTAGATAAACTGTCAGCAAAGCACTGAAATATATCAAATAATATTTTGAAGATAGTTTTTGTCATTTCAAATGACTATGAAGCAGCCCCGTCACCACGAATGATGAAAATAACCAAGATACTGCAATAATTACTCCTACTATTTATTCCCATGCTGCTTGAATGTAAACAAAAAGAAGATGCCTTTTCCTATTTAGTCTAAAAAACATATCACCCACCTGTCAGAAAAGGCACAGTTGAGAATCTGAAGAGAAATATAGTATTTTGGAGGCCACTAATTTGTCTACAGGTTAAAATGATAGAGCCCTGCAGCTCGCTCATGGAAATGTTCTTGCACAAAAAATTCATAAACATGTCCACTCTCAGTGTGAATGCTTTGCCTCCAGAACAGATAAAAGTTCCTGCAATATTTGGATCTACCGTTCCCATTACCAATTAAATAATACGAAGCAAAATGATTGGTTTATGTGGCAACGGATTTTTCATTTTTAGAATAAAATGGAAAAAGCAATGTGCTATGGCTGGTTCCCTACCTCCAGATTTAATACCAGGGACCAGAAATGTCAGTTTCTGCCTCGCCTCTGAGAAGAGTTCCTGGCAGCGCAGGCAGGCGGAGAACCCCCAGATGCTTTTCTCCAGTATCCTACATTCACACTTAGAGCCCGTGTTAGTCCCCAGGCCTTGCGAGCTGGGGGCTGTGCAGCATTCTCAGATGATTGCCATCAGCAGTCCCAACTGTTAGTCCCAGGCTGCCGGAACCACAGACCATAGGCTGGAGGCCTTCAACTACTATACATCATTGTCTCAGGGTCCTGGAGGCCAGAAGGCCAAGACCCAGGTTCTCCCTGATTCAGTTTCTGGTGAGGAACCTCTTCAGGGCTTTCAGACGGATGGCTCCTGGCTGCCTTTGCATGGCCTTTCCTTGGTATGGGCTCTAGGAGCGGGGTGGAGAGCACTCTGATGTCTCCTCTTGTAAGGACACTAATCTTATTGTATTAAGGACCCACCCTTATAACCTCATTTAAGTTTGTTTACTTCCTTTTTTTCCTTTATTTATTTATGTTATTTTTTTATTCTTTATTTAAATTCAATTTAGTTAACATATAGTGCATTATTAGTTTCAGAGGTAGGGTTCAGTAATTCATCAGTTGCATATAACTCCCAAGGCTCATCACATCACATGCCCCCCTGCCCATCCCCCAGTTACTCCATCCCCCCACCCACCTCTCCTCCAGCAACCCTCAGTTTGTTTCCTAGAGTTCAGCGTCTCTCATGGTTTGCCTCCCTCTCTATTTTCATCTTATTTTATTTTTCCCTTCCCTTCCCCTATGTTCAATTTAGGTTTATTGACTTCCTCAAAAGCCCCTTTCCAAACATAGCCACACTGGGGGGTAGGGCTCCAACTATGAATTTTGGCAGAAAACAAACGTTCAATCCATTACATTCCACCCCAAAATTTATGTTCTTCTCTCATGCAAAATACACTCATTTATCTCAGCCACAAAGCTTTATCTCATTCTTTGATCACCCTTAAAGTCAAAAGTCCAAAGTCTCTTCCCAAAGGGAGAAACTGGAACGAGGACGGAGATGACAGTCTCAAGCAACTCCAAAATCCAGCAAGGGGAATTCCATTTAGAGCTTTAGGTTCAAGAGGAATCCTCTTTGGCTTGATGCTCTTTCTCCCCTGTGTCGGGTCACAAGCCGGGACACAAGCACTGTTTACGGCTCTGGGGGAGGGTCCTCCCCCAAGGCTCTGGGCAGGAGCATCTTTTCTACTGCAACTTAAAAGGGAGCCCTGCCCTTTGGCACCCAGGAGAGACCTGCCCTGCCCCTGGGCCTGTGGTGGGCATGGCAGCCCTGAGGATCTCCCAGGGCTTTTCTGGTTGTTTTCCCTTTTCTCAAAGGGAGAAGGATGCAGCCAGGGGTGTGTTTCATCTTGTCCTGTAGAATCCCAGAAATACAGACATTTTCCTCTATTTTGTCCCATTCCTGTTCCTTTTGGTTCAAACTGGCAGTGTCTCTGCTGATGTGACCCTGACCCTGTCCCCATCCCAGCCTCTGCTGAGACAGTTGGCTAAAACTGCCAATTGTCCCCATGATCTTATCAGATGGCTGCTCGGCCATCTGCCCAGTATTCTCTTTAGGGCAAATCCCCTCATTTTTTACAAGATGGACAGGCTAAGAATTTTTAAAATCTTCAAGTTCTGGTTCTTTATGCTTAACAATTCCTTTAACTGACTTCTCTCTTTTTTCATTTGACTGCAACTGGTGAGGAAAAAATAAGCTGCTGCTTCAACTCCTTGCTTAGAAATGGTCTCTGCTAAATATCCAATTTCATCATTCACAGATCTTACCTTCTGCAAAACTCTGATCTGTGATTCAGCCACGCTCTTTAACACTTTGTAACCAGGACTGCCTTTCCTCCAGTCTTCAATAACTGTTCTTCATCCATGTGCTTCATGTGATTTTGGAGACTGACGGGTGCCCAGATCTGTCCCCAACAAGCTGGAGATCCAGGAGAACCAATGGTGTAGTTCTGGTCTGAAAGCTGGCAGCCTCAAGACCCAGGAAGAGCCAGTGTTTCAGTTTGAGGCCAAATGGAGGAAAAAATAATGTTCCAGCTTAAAGCAAAGAAGAACTTCCTTTTATTTAGTGGAAGGTCAGCATTTTTGTCCTATTCTGGTCTTTCGGCCTTCACCTGATTAGAGGCAACCCACCCACATGAGAGCGCAATCTGCTCAGTTAGTAAATTTACATGTTAAATTCATCCAAAAATAGCACGCTCATAGAAACACACAGACTAATGTTTAATCAAACATCTGGGCACCTTATGGCACCGTCAAGTGGACACACAAAATAAACCATCACACCATCCCCAGGAGATCACTGGGCCAGCCAGTTGAGGCCGAATTAGGGCCCAGGGGACCCAGGGGCTGGGAGTGCCATCTTGCCCCTCCAAGTGTTAGTAAACTACAGGTCAGTCCCCAGCAATTCATTTATTTCCAGTGAAAGTATGTTTTGTGCAATATCTGGAAATACTTATACTGAAAACTAGTTGTTGTTTATCTGAAATTCAAATTTACTTGGATATCTTATATTTTTACTTGCTAGATATAAAAACCTTATTTTAATTTTGGAATGGTATTTTAGATTATTTTCTAAGTAGTATTTTTTGTAAGATGGATAAGACAAAAAAGAGTGGATTTTTGAAGAGGCTGTTTAGAAAATGCACAAAGAAAACTCAGTTTAAAAGAAATTGATCCTGGTGACGGGTATTAAGGAGGGCACGTACTGCATAGAGCACTGGGTGTTATATGAAAACAATGGATCATGGATCACCACATCAAAAACTAATGATGTATTGTATGGTGAAAAAATAACACAATAAAATTTTGAAAAATTTAAAAAAAAGAAAAAAAGAAATTGCTCCAAACATATTAATTGCATGAAGCAAATTCAAAGATAAATGCATATAAATATTTCTAAAAAAAAAACTGAAACAAGAAACTTTAACACTCAAAGATGCTCTGAGATATATTTAAGTAAACCTTTCACATAAAAAAATATAAAACAACACAAATATTACAAAGCATTGAAGGTTTTATAGCTTGGACATATTTAAGAGATGTGTAGTGTACCACCCCATAATGTGGGGGGGAAGCAAGGCTCAGAAATACCAGGAAAGCTAAATAAAAATGTCACAATGAAAATCCTCCAGACCAAAAATAGACAATCCTTTAACATCCACCTGCTTACCTACATTTGTTTAGTCCAAACTTGTATTTATTTTAGTGAACGTATATATATATATATATGTATATTATATATGATATATATATTTTAGTAAAGTACAGATGTATATATGTATACATGTGTGTGTACATATATGTGTGTATATATTATCTATATATTTGAGATATATATATGTACATAAAATATAATTTGAGATATATCTGGATCTCAAAGCACCAGTAATGTATCAGTGTAAGACCCTACTCTATCAGTATTCTACTCGGGCCACAGCTCAGGGTAGAGCATCTGACTGTTAAGATAATTTAAATGTCCAAATTTTGGTCCATGACCATTGATTCATTTCAAAAGCTTTTATCTGCTGCCTTCCTTAGTGACAGTCATTGTTCTCCACCCCAGATGACCCTTGACCCAAATTTGGAAAAAAATCTCTAGAATAAGCCCCGAAGGAATCATTCACCCTGAATGCATCTAATTACTACCTAGAAAATGTGAGCAACATTATGCAGAAATTATAATGAAAACCGACCTATGTAATGTTTCAGCTCAGTGATTTCTTAATTATATTAGGTTAAAATGTAAATATTTTCTAGCAAGGAATTTGGAAACTATGACATTTTGTCAAAAAATAAATCAGCTAAACCCAGATGGTACTATCATCACTTCATATAGTAAAGTGTCTCTTGGCTGCTTGATCCACATCTTTACCTTTTGGGATTTCTGTATATTTCTCCCAAATTAAAAACACACCTCTAAATTAGATATATATTTTCTTCATGATCATCTAAATGGATGAATGAATAAATTAAAAGTTATTCAAATTGGTGTTTGGCATCATGAGAACAAAGGGCTAATATGCTCAAACACATAGCCTTCCCTCTCCTGCTGAGAAGCCTCGGGAACGCATTGTCAGCAAATTTATTCAGGGAGATTACCATGATTGGAGGTGCTGACTTTTTCTGCACAAATAAAATAATACAATAAAATGGATGCTTTCTTAACAATCCTCTTCATCGTTATATGTTTTCCAATTGGAAGATTTGAAACAAGGTGGTGAGTGGAGGGACAGAATGCCAGTCTAAACGTTTTGTTTTTAATAAAACCTTAATGGCCCATTTGTTAAGTTGAGGCTGTTTCATATCTTCCTATAGATTTTAATATCTTATAATATCTTATCTCAAATTATGTTTTAACGACCGTACACATAACCACACACACGTATACCTTCATGATGCCCCAGGTGGTCCACCTGATCCTCGACTTAGTCCAAGATTACAGTAGGAAGAAAGGTTGGAGGAGGGAGCACCAGTCCCAGCCGCACAGCGCACCTGCTCATACATGAAGAGACACCAGCTTCATTTCCTCATCAGATCTCTCTGTTCCACATGCCCCGGCCCCGCTCCGAGTCAGCTATGTTTCACTTTTCTTACTTTCAGGCCTCAGGGCCAGCTGACGTCTGATTAGATCTAAGAGAAAAGTGAAACCAGATGTCTCTGGGATAACAGGCTGCCTTTCTCAATTTTATTTAAAAAAAAAAAAAAAATCTTTGCTAAGTATTCATTCTGTTTTTTTCTTTTTTTTTTTTTTTTCATTCTGCAAATATTTTTTTGAGCCCGTACCGTATGGAAGATATCATTTAAGACCTTTGGGGTACATCAGTGATCAAAGAGGGACAAGATTTCTGCCCTCAGTGGGTTTGGATTCTCCTGATGAGCTCAGACCATCCACAAGAACAGGATCAACTAGCAAATGCTACGTCATGTTCGAGGTGGAAGTGTGGTAGAGAACTGGAGAACAGGAGTGCCAGGGGACCGGGGGGAGGGACAGGCTTGCAATCTGAAATAAGACAGGTAGGATAGGGATCATTGAGAAGGTGGGATTTGAAGGTGAAGGAATCCACCTGGAAGCCACCTGAAAGAGGAGACTTCCCAGGGAGGGAATGGCCACCGTAAGGAGCAGAAAGAGGAACCAGGTGTGTTGCAAGTGAGAACCTGTAAAGGAGGTCAGAAGTGCCAGGACCTCATGAGCCACAGAGAGTAGCAGGGAGTTAGAACACGGGGCCCATCAAAGGGGATCTGAGGGGAAGCCATTGCAATAGTTTGAATAAATGTGAGCCACAATCTGACTCCCTTTTTATTAGGCTAAATCTGGGCGTGGCCTTGAGAATAGCCTCCCAAAGAGCGAAGGCAGAAGCCAGGAGAACGCAGAATGACCCAGGCACAGTGCAATGGGGGCTGAGGCCAGGGTCATAACAGTTGGGGTGGGAACCACAGATGAGGTCTGTATCTATTTTAAAGGTAACTCCAACAAGATTTCTCAAAGCCCTTCATGTAGAATGTGGAAGAAAGGACGGAATCAAGGGTGGCTTCAGGGGTTTGGGTCTGGAAGGATGTTAGGACGTTGAATGTTTGCCATCCTGCCTTCCTTGATCCTGACTCCTCAGTTCCCATGAAGCTTCCAGATGGCCTTGGGTCTTTAGACTCTTTTCTCAATTCCAGTGGCTGACTATTTCTAGGACTCTGCCCTGTTTGCTCACTGACTCCTGACCCCGTGACCTTTGCTTCCTTCATCCACTTCTTAGCTAGTCCCTCAGTCCTCCGGATAAAATGTGTCCATGATCTGGTTTGATGACCACCTTCTGCACATCACATGCTGTGGGCTTTTCATGCTGTTTTTACAAACTCTAGACAACTCAGAGGGCTTGCTAGGCATCTTCTGCATGATATGTGACATAGGGAAAAGAAGATATTTAATTCCAAGGACAATTCAGAATTCTTGTTATAAAGCAGAAACTTGGTTTGGACACAACTCTTCTTCTGATATGTTTTCTGACTGTTACTGGCCCAGCTCTATGGCTTTCCCGAGGAAGTTTCAGAGCATTATCATTAAAATGTCTCTGTCTGATGCCAGACCTGTTTAGGAGAATGAAAATATAGTTCCTCCCATTAAGCTAAGAACTCACATGACTGGCACTTTCCCAGGAAACTGTCTACACAAGGCCCGAATCACCATTATGGTCAATCAAGGGAGTTAAAACCAATCAGTCAAGTCAGATGTTTGGTTCAGAGACTGAGCAGACAGCAGGAACCCACAGCTTTGGAGATGCATAGTAAGGTTGGGGTTCTGTTTGTTCTTTGAAGCAATAGCCATGGTAACAGTTACGGGAACAAGAGGTCTTGGCCACAGCCCCGCTGCTATCGAGAAAGGTGAGTGAGTGAGGATCAGGGAGGAGTGCGGATTGTCAACCCTCTTCTTCACAGCCCATCTGCTTGGGGGCACATGACCAGTACCCGAGGGACCTTGTCGGAATGAAGTTTGGGAAGGTGAGAACAAGGGTCGTCTTAATATTGAATCCTTTAGAACTGTGTTTTATTTAGCTTTGGTCTTGCTCTTTTCCAGCACCTAACTTGGAGTCAAGTCCCTGTTCTTGCTCCACAACTCAACTGAATCAAAGACGGATTGTCTCTAAGTAGGAATTTTGTGCTGAAATTTCTTCATTCCATGCTGAGCTTCTTAGCGTTCTTGTCTTTAACCCTTTCTGTTTTAAGGAAATCCCACTTCTGCTGACACGGTTTATAGGCTATTTTGGAAGTGAAGCTCACCCATATGTGTCTGTTACCAAAATCAAGCTGTTCAGGGCATGATCTCCAAAACTCGGTTTCTAGTAGGAGCTGACCAGTGTGAGGTCTCCTGTCGTACGCATCTTCTGTGACGTGGTAGCCCAGAAATGGGCTAAATGCCTGAGATCAGTGAGGCTAACAGAGGTGGAATATGGACAAAAGCTGACATGGAGCTGCTCACTGTGAGCTCAGAGCTGCTAGGTCGGTGCAGAGCTTGGCTCCTCTCAACAGATGGGCGGCCAGTTGCAGACAGGGATGTGTTTGTGCTCCATTCCAACACGCGGTTCTTCCCAATGGCGCTCTATTTGTTGTGTTGTTGCATCTGCTTTGATCTGTTTGGCTGATGATGATGATGATTTGCTTTGCTTTAAAAGTCTTAAGAATATCCAGCTAAATGACATTTTGTCTTAGAAATTTGGCTTAGTTCAAGCCAGTCTCAGACAAATTGCCGGGGCATGCCAATTTTTTTTTTTTTTTTTAGGAGATCTATTTTTTTTTTTTTTTGAGGCCTTAAGCAGATCTTAATTATACTCCTAAAGAAACAGCAAAGTGACAGAAGTGTAAACCCATGCTTGACAGTAATTGTAATGCTGTGTTATGTGAAACTCATGCTTTGGAATCTCCACGTTCTCCTTCCTACACTGTTTTACTAGATGGTCAAAAAACCCTGTGAGGTCATTAAGGACCAGAGATGCCTCTCTGAGTTGGCAGGCATGAGGTGTTCCTCCCACGTGATATCAAAAGAAATGGGATCTTGCCCACTAGTGTGCATTTTAATAAGTTACAAAATGTATTAATTATAAAAAAATATTCATCCAAATATTTGAACGCTATTTTGGTATTGATCCAGGTCCAGATCTTATGTATTATAAGCTATGGGGGAAAAAGTGGACTGTACATCACATTGTATATGTGCAACCTGATTTGACATGCTGTATAATGCTGTAAGAAGTATGGCGAGGTGTATGAGGGTATGTTTTATTCCTTCAAAATAAATTAATTGCAGACTTCCTCTCTCAAACCAACTCATTATGTTTGCGAAGTTTCTATAACCTGCAGATTTTGCTTTTAAAATGATTTTTGTTTATGGGTTCCATATGAAAGTGTACATTATAAATTAGGTGCCTTCTACTGGAAGATAAGATTACCTTTCTTTCTCAGCACACAAGCCAGGATGGGAACTAGCACACATTTTCCTAGAGAGAGGGAGAAATTATGGGGGCTGTTTTATGTTGTGACTTGGGGTGGGGTGGAAGAATGCCTTGTATGTATATGTTAATTGTTTCAAAGAGGTATCTGTCGCCCCTTCGTAAAATGGGGCAATGCCGGAAACAGGGAGAAAAACTATAATAAAATATCCACTGTTGCATTTTTCCTTGACGCACATGTAGTAATTTGATACAATTAGTACTATCTACTTCAGGAGGTCAATTTAGAAAAGTCTTGCACTCTTGAATAGGTTCCAAGGCAATTATATTCTTTCCTTGTGCTTCGTAACTGTTTACCTAATTTAATGTGCTTTCTGTGTATTTGTCAGGAGAATATTAATGTTTTACTTTACGATTTCCACCACCTTCCTAATCACTGCTTCTTGTTATTCTGTTTCGTGTAACTTCACCTCCGAGCACAAGCAATGAAACGGGTTTACAGAAAAAAAAAAGAAGAAAAAGGCAAATCCTGTACTATATCATCGTCTGGGGAGCGTGATGGTTTCTGCCGTGTTAATTTACACTAAAATCCATGACCCGGGAGCCTGATTGATTGCCAAGGGCAGGAATCCAGCCCCTGGCCTGGTTTATTTTGTGAACTGTAGCCTCAGATGCTGCTGCAAGCCACAGTGATATTGATTTGATATACACTAGATGGCTCTTTATGCTCTTTGGGAAATTTATTGTGCCAAGTCAGAACCCCAGCAGCCGGGGAGAAGCCGCTCTTTAAATTGAAGAGGGCTCTCATGGTTTGACCCCTGGGCCACTCAGGTTACCGAGTGGCCTGGGCGAGGCTAGGTCGGAGCAGGCCCCGGGGACCAGTGCTCATCAGTTTTGAATGTCAAATCCCTTCAGAGGACCTGAGTTATTGCTAATAGGAACTTGCTTGGGTCTATGACATTTGGATGCCCTATAAGTTAAACATCGTAACACTTTCTTCATGTCAGAGTCTTTTAAATTATGGCTGAGCACAGCACCTTTGCTCTGGCTGTTTAGCATTAGTCTGCCGCACAATACGGGGCGACCTGCCTTCGAGGTGGAAGATCAGCACAGCTATTATCAGCCCAAGAGCTCCAACTGCACAGATCTCCCCGCGCCTATAAATTAGCAGGCTTGTCATGGGAGCTCCAATTGCAAGAACATTGTTGCCATCTTGTTTCTGAACAATCAAAACCCAGTGGCCTTTGGCAACCCACACAATAAAAGTTAGGATGCAATTCTGATCTTGATAGCTTTTACTATTTTTCTGGGGGGAAGCTTGTGCCGGATAGAAGACGGGCAGAGAGAGACACATCACTCTTCATGGGCATCTTAGGCATGGAATAGAAAAGGAATCATTTCTGTTAGAACAATTTGCAATCATCTCTCCTCTTAGGGAGGGCTGCTATGCTTCTAATTTCTAATTTCTGCAGAAAGATATTCTTCCATAACAGACCATTGTCACGTCGGTAACAGACGACTTGATCTATCTCAGTTGGATTCTTATGATGAATTCCAACTTTGCAACTGCTGGAAGGCTGTGAGCATCATTTTACTTAAGTTCTGGAAACAGACTGGTGACTCTGGCGAATCCCATTTCCAGGACAGAGCTTTATAAAGACAACAAGAACTGTCTGTTGGAAACGTCCTACAGCCAGGAACTATAGGCATTAAAATCTATAGCATACCAAATTGTTCCTAACAGTGAATTACATTTTACTGAAAACCAGTGTGACCTTCTGTACTGAAGGGGATGCTGAGAGTGGCTTCATGGTGGGGCGCACGTGGAGACATGGGGACACAAAACAAAATGATTCCCAGTAAGACTCTGTTTTGTTCATCCTTCATCTGCTTGTGTATGGTGACTTTAAAGGTCCTGAGAAATGGCCCCCTGAAAGCACAGTTAGGGCAGGGAGATGGGGGAAATAGGGAATGGGAATTAGGGAGGGCACATGGGATGAGCACCGGGTGATGTATGGAAGCTTTTTTTTTTTAATTTTTAAAAAATTATTTATTTATTTATTTATTTATTTTAGATTTTTATTTATTTTTTTGACAGAGAGAGACATAGCGAGAGCAGGAACACAAGCAGGGGGAGTGGGAGAGGGAGAAGCAGGCTTCCTGCAGAGCAGGGAGCCCGACGTGGGGCTCGATCCCAGGACTCTGGGATCATGACCTGAGCCGAAGGCAGACGCTTAACGACTGAGCCACCCAGGCGCCCTGTATGGAAGCTTTGAATCACTATATTATACACTTGAATCTAATATTACACTGAACGTTAACTAGCTGGAATTTAAATAAAAACTTGGAGGAAAAAATAAAAATAAAATCATTGTTAATATGACTTTTCCAAGATGCTGGAAAACTCCAAGTCGGTTTTCTACAGGGTGTCTTGGGATGCAAAGATCTTAGCTAGGTGGTGAGAGAGTTTAACATAGGAGCATCGAAAGTCAGGAAAAAATGCATTAAAGCCGACGGTATCATGGGCTGGGATGGGGTCTCAGGAATGAGTGCTGATGGGGAACGGGGCCGAGGAGACTTCACCACACATGACGTGTGGGCAAGAGCTGCCTGGGAGCCCCGACTGCGAGGGTAGGGAGTTCCAGGGTTTTGAGCTGGTGAGGGAATGGACTGGTCTTGAGTTTGCCTCAGTGTCCTTCTGTGTAAACTGAATTAATAATGAACTTCAAAGGGTAGAGGGGAAACTGAAATGGGATAAAATATGTAAAGGTCTGAGTCTGCTACAAACGTCTAACTAACGGTTAGGAGGGCAGTCCTCTGTGTGGCTCTTCCTGAGCTGCCATTCCCACCTACGAAGGCTGCAGGGGCTTGGGGAGCACACTTGTTCTCTCACCGATCTGGAAGCTGGAACCTGGAGATCCAGGTGTGGGCAGGTTTGGTTTCCCCTGAGGCCTCTCTCCTTGACTGTCAACCCCCTCTTCTCCCTGTGTCCTCACCCGGGCGTCACCCTGTGCGGGTCTGTGTCCTGATCTCCTCTCACAAGGACACCTGTCAGATTGGACTGGGTCCCTCTCCCCCCCCCCCCCCCCCCCCCCCCCGGGCCGGATGGCTTTGTTTTACCTTAATTAACCCTGGAAGGACCTTATCTCCAAATACATTCACATCGAAGTACTGAAGATAGGGACTGCAAGATGGGAATTTGGGGAGGGACAGAGTTTAGTCCATAATAAGTCCTTTCTGATGACATACAGGTTCCCATGGGCTGAGACCTGTCTCATGCATGGCATTCATTTATTCTGCTCTATCTCCCTGATATTGCTGGGGATGTTTTCAACTCCTCGGTTAGCCGTGGACATGCAGAAGGCACTGAAAATATGCACGGGCTAGAAGAGATAACATCTATCATTCTACCACTTAGAGAAAAACAGTGTTACAACTCTGATGTGTATGCCCCCCCCCGCCCTTGGCATATATACCTATGTAAATAGACTTTAACAAAGATGGAACTACACCATTTAGAACCCATTTCATTTTCCTGAACAGACAATTAACACTGCTCAGTGCTGCTGCAAACACAGCCACCCCGCCATTTATACTAATGAGAGAACATCGTACTGTATAGAGAAACCACTGTTTATTTATTCAATCTCGTAATTTTGAACATTTAAAAGGTTTCCATATTTTGCTTTCATCAACAACGCTGCTAGGCTTTGTCTTTTGAACGTGTTCAGTTATTCTCCTAGGCTGTTCCTCTGAGGTTTTAACTCCGTGAAGACAAGGACTATTCCTATGCTACACAACGATGTGTTACACCCTGTATGGGAGGCACTTATTACAGGTAATCTCTCTGCCAAGTGCCGGGACGTGGGAAGCAGCACTCCGCCAGCACCAGGAGCTTATATTCCAGAGAGAGGACTAAGACAAGGACAAAGCTCTCGCCTGGTCCTCCCAGAGGCTAGAGGGGAGTGACACAGACTCTGGGGAGCACCCAGGAGAGGCAGCTCACCCTGTCCAGGTGCAGCCCCAGAGCACAGCCAGCCCCGACTCGGGGCAGAAGATGCATCGTGTGCATGCACCACCAGCTCAGGGCATAACCAGGGCTTTGGGCACATGCTTCACCCTGAGCAGTAGGCTTTGGGATCTCATGATGCTTCCTTTGAAACAACTACATACATGAAGGTAATACTCGAGATATTTGGCAATTATTGAAATGTTTTGAGAGGGTCAAATCTCTTTTGTTTCCCCAGATTTTGAAATATGTATAAAGACAACGTCGTTTGTTTGTCTTTTGAAACACATCAAATAATTACCCTATCAGAGTTTCCAGACTTAACGATATAGTTTTATTGAATTTCCATTGAAATTACTATTCCACACTTAGTGGGCATATTTATTTTTCCCAGATAATTTGGCAATGTTGTCTATTTACAGCTTCCTGGGGAGCAATGGGTTAGAAGGGATAAGTCAGTCCCCAGAACCTGAGGGAACTCAGAAATCCCTCTTCTTATCTTGATAAGAATAATATCTGGGAAACAGTCTTGGCTTGAGCTACCATAGGTACAGTTAAATCTAATACAAACCAAACCCTGGTTCAATCCAAAATAGCTCAAAATGATGTGGTTAGACAGTCACCAAGATTCCCTAAGAAATATTTACCCCCTCAGAGCCTTCATTTTAAAATACTCTATAACACAATTGGTGTTTTTATTCATTTTTTTTTCCAAACAGAATTAGCCATTTTAAAATCATTGATTTTTTTTTTTTTTTTAATGAAGCTATATAATTGAAAATAGAATTTAGATGGCAGGTATACATGCATTTCTCAACGGTGACTTGGTCCCCATAGAGCAACTGGCTGGAGACGACAGAGGTAGGTGCTGCCTCATGAGGAGACGATGCCCATAGGTCGTGTCCTACCTTAACTGAACAGACCCAGATTTCTATCCCATCTCTATTGTCCGGGTGCTAGGGCATTTTCATGCATCACCCAGAATCTGCACTTGTTCAACTGTGAATTTTTCTCCTACCATCTACCATCTGAAATTAAATGAGTCATTATAGGTTGAGTCTCTTGCATATCAGTGAGTCTGTTCCTACCTTTGCTCTTCCCCCAACCGCCAAAAACTGTGAACCCAAATAGAATTTATAGCAATTGTGATCTATAGATATGCATATGTGTGATTATACACATACAAATCACTCAAATACATGTGGCTAGAGACAATGTATGTTTATCAACTAGCTATAATTCCTCTTCTTTTGTGGGAGCAATCTCATTGATTTTAGAATCCAGCAAGATGTCCTCCAGCTAATATTGGCAGAGAAGAAATAAATGATGGAAAGGTAGTAGATGACCTTAGAAGTCCCGAGGAGATACAGACTCCGACCGAGAACATTGCCTGATGCCGAGTCTTTCAAAAGAACGAAAGGTTGAGAATCCTAGGGACTCGTGATGGATGTCTAC
The DNA here is from genome assembly GCF_002201575.2 of Neomonachus schauinslandi. Lineage (NCBI taxonomy): Eukaryota > Metazoa > Chordata > Mammalia > Carnivora > Phocidae > Neomonachus > Neomonachus schauinslandi. The sequence goes on from NC_058409.1 coordinate 147,769,266, forward strand.
AGCTGCAAAGCGCCTGACATAACCCTCAGAATTAAAGTAGAAGACGTTTTCAGACAGGAAAGTTCTTTGAAATCAAGAGGCTGGAATCCGAGAAAGGAAGTGAGTTGACTGAGGTCACACAACTAATTACCAGCAAACCCAAGCCTGGAGTCAAGCTTTCATATTCCAGCGCAGCATGAAGCTGTGGAAGCAGCCTGTGGATGGACACAGATGACAACTTAAGTCACACAGGGAGAAAAGAATGTGCTGACGATCTTTGTCATGAGTCATTTCCGTTGTTGTTACGAAACGCTTCCAGTTGTCACTTCTAACACCTATGAACCTCACCCTTTCTGGGAATGAAGGGTCACTAAGTTCCCGTCGCCCCTCAGCAAGCAGCCCCCAAAAAGCCAGCACTGCTGAGCCTGCAGTGCCTCGTGAGTTGCTGGATGCCACGGTTGATAGGCTTTGCACTAGCTCAGAGGTGTGCGTTGTCAAGTCTGTAAGCAGGAAAGTTCCTTGAAAGACTAGAAATAGATCCCGGGCGCCTGGGTGGCTCAGTTGGTTAAGCGACTGCCTTCGGCTCAGGTCATGATCCTGGAGTCCCGGGATCGAGTCCCGCATCGGGCTCCCTGCTCGGCAGGGAGTCTGCTTCTCCCTCTGACCCTCCTCCCTCTCATGCTCTCTGTCTCTCATTCTCTCTCTCACAAATAAAAAAAAAAAAAAAGAAAGACTAGAAATAGAAATCCAGCAAAGGCAAAGAAAACAGAGAAAAGGAGTTGGAATACAGACCGTGACAATGCAGTTTCCACCTGAAGGCAACCGTGTGAGTTGAGAGCTCTCCCAGAAGTCCCCAGATCAACAAACATACACAGAGATATGATTAGAACCACGTGCTGTCATGGATAAGGAGGAGGGGCATGTTACTCAATCATGACCACTCCCACCATTGTAAATGAAAAGACAGATCTCTGCCAAGACATGGAGAGTACTGTTAGTGGGGATATCCATTTCATTTGGCACTGGGCTTCTTTGAGATCGGGGATTGATACAGCCCCTGGGAATTCTGATTCATTCTGAATGCGGGGGTGGATCCTGGGAATGCTATTTGTAGAAAGCTCCCCAGGTAATCAAAGCACAGCCCAATGAAGAATAATTTTCTAAATTATGACTTGCCTTTAAAATGTTGAGGTTTCACAAAATATGTGTCTTAGTCTGTTCAGGCTGCTGTAACAGAATACCACCGACTGGGTAGCTTATAAAGAACAGAGATTTATTTCAGACAATTCTGGAGGCTGGAAAGTCCAAGGTCAAGGCCCCAGCATGGCCACGTGAGGGCCCTTTCCTTGGTTCACAGCCAGCACTTTTCCAGTGTGTTCTCACATGGCACACCGGGTGGGGGAGCTCTCTGGGGTGTGTTTTATAACACAGATATCTTTCCTGATAGCTCCACCTTCATGACCTGATCAACTTCCAAAGGCTCCACTTTCTGATACCATTATCTTCAGGGGTTAAGATTTTAACATATGAATTTTGGAGGGCCACAACCTTTCAGACCATAGCATTACTCTTATACATAAAATATAAAATCTAACTTAAACGTTGTTGTGAGGACCATTGCAAAGCACTTAGGGACCAAGCACATGCTACCCCTCGGGAGGATGACCACTGCCTCCTTTCTGGCCATGACCACACGATGAACACGACTGGCTTCTGACATCGCTGGAGGTATGGGAGGTCGGGAGTTTGGCAGAGGCTGTCTCTTGGGCAGCCCCACATTCAAACCCTAGCTCTCCAGCTGGAAGCACTGAGCGAATCACTCCGTCCCGGGATCCTACCCTGGAAGAATGGGGTGCAAGGGAGGACACAACATCAGAGCTTGTCAGATAGATGAGGCAATGAAGAGTCCTTTAAAGAAAAACCAACTGGAAACATTGATACTTTGGAAGAAAAGATGAAATGGACCAATTAGACATGGAGTTGAGGGAGGAGGTGAGAAAGGTGACCGAGAGAAATCCATGCTTTGTGGCGGACTGAAACATCGGCACTTTTGATCAAGAGGACCCAGGAGAGAGCACGATTTGAGGGCTGGGGGCGGCTTGCCTTTCAAAGAGCAGAATCTGGTGTGGGGAGTGACAATGTGGTCTGAGGTCAGTGAGGTTGGGATTTGGGGTCTGACATTCAAGAGCCCTCAGGGCAGGAAATAGAAACTCAAGAATGACCTCCATATAAATGGGTCTCCAGGTTGAAGCTGCCCCTAGAGCAGCATTTTTCTTTTTTTTTTTTTTTTTACAAAAAAAGTCCATTTTCTCCATAAGTGCTCCCAGACTGTTTATTCAGTTGGATACAGGAGCAGTCTCTTTCTCATGAAAATTATGGCCGAACATGCAATTGTTTTATGATTCAAGGACCTGATAAGACGATTTCATTTTTCAATAGATGTAGGTAATTCTAGAAGGAGAAGTTCATTTCTCTACATTTCATTAATAGAAACTCTTGAAGGAGGGGAAACAGTCAACTAAGAGATAAGTTAGAGAGGAATATGAAGAATTTGGAGCTGTGTGGACAACATGCGAACAGAGACTCTCCTCTTTGGTCCGTGGGAACTGCTCTTTGCTGTGGACATTGTGACCTGGACCTCAGAGTGCCCTGCGTAGGAGAATCACCTGGAGCACTTGTTAAAATGACAAGTTTTGAAGCCACTTCCCCAGAGACTCCTATTGAGAGAACGTTGAGGGAAAGGAGTGACCTGGGTAGTCCTTACAAGGCAGGATTAGGATGCCTGGCCGGGCTGTCCGAGAAATCACCTGCTATCCTGCTCATCAGAACCACCTGGAGTGCTTGTTAAAACAGAATACCCCACCTCCGGAGTCTCCAGTTCATCCTGTCTGGGATAGCCCAAGAATCTGCATATCTAAAATTGCCCCCAGGAGATGATAACACAGCGGCTACCATGCTGGAAGGCACTTTAAGAACCACTGATCTAAGGTATGCTTTTCAGGGAAAAATAATTAACATCTGCCAGTGATGGACCTGGAGAGTATTATGCCAAGTAAAATAAGTGAGACAGAGAGACAGATACTGTTTGACTTCACTTACATGTGGAATCTAAAAAAAACAAAACAAAACAAAACAAAACAAAATGAAGGAACAAACAAAATAAAACAGAAACAGATGTGTAGATACAAGAATCAAATTGTCAGTACCAGAGGGGAACACGTGGGGGTCGGCAAAATGGGTGAAGAGGATTAAAAGGTACGAACTTGCAGTTACACCATAAATATGTCCAAGGGATGTAATGTACACCGTAGGGAATGCCGTCGAGGAGGATAGTGTAATAACGTTGTATGATGACAGATGGTAACTAAACTTATCATGGGAATCATCATGTCAGAATGTATAAAATATGGAACCACTATGATGTACACTTGAAACTAATAGGATATTATATGCCAATTATGCTTTAAATAAAAAAATAATTCTTGCAAGTGAAGCAAAGATTCTGGTGATGTCACCAGGTGCCACCTGAGTGTCAGCCACCCTCCTCCTCTTGCCATCACTCAGCACTCTCCTCCCGGAGTGGAGGTTGCTCCTCGCAGGGAAAACAGGAAACCCGAGAAAAAGACTCGTATTAAACTTTCAGTGCATTCATAGTCAGCACACACCTCCCAAGCATATCTGCATTGAATAAAAGGAGGGAGGCAGGTGAAACGAAAGAAAGGCATTTCTAATGGTGCCGTTCCTGGCTGGAGAGAGGAAGCGGCTTGTGGACCAGGAAGCATCCTGTCACAGCTTGCGGAAACAGGTCCATAATTTCCACCCTAAATCTCACCCTAAGTGTGTGCCTATTTGCCTGCTATGTAACTCTTATTCCCCCTCAACCCCCCTTTTTTTTGTTAGAAAGCACATTTTCTTCTTAGTTTAGGGGGCAACAATTTGGAGCGTTGCTAAAAAGTAATCTGCTACACAAAAGGTTATAAATGTGGGCTGATGGGGCCGTAACGTGCCTTTTGAAAATCTGATGGATTGTCCGCACGGAGCACGTGCATCCTCTTCCTCCAGCAGCACAGGCCTGCGGTGGCAGCTCCAGGTGGGCAGAGCGCCATGGGCGGGGCTTGGGGTAGGCACCTGCCACTAGGCGCATGCGCTCCTGCCTCCTGCTCTTCCTCCTCGGTGGTGCGTAGGAACCGAAGAGGGGTAAGAACAGGCTCAGGGTCTGGATGGTAAGCTCTCACCCACACCGCGCGGATTCTGACAGATGGAGACATTCTTGGACAGGTGAGGCACAGACAGGTTCTGTCGTCTTGTGCCAGATTGAAGTCTCTGAAATAAGAGAAGGTTGCGTTCCATCCTGGACACATACAAGGCTTACATATTTGCCTATCATATCATTTTACTTTGAATATGAATTCACATTCATAGCTTTATTATTAATTTCTTCGTTCAATTTTGTGGATGAGATATAGGTTAAACGGGGAAAAATCGTGGAATATTTTATACTTTTTTTTTCAAATTATACTAATGAGCTTCATAATTCTAATTGTTAAGTTTGGGCTTAAACCTTCTCTCTTCCCACCCCTCAGAAATATCAGTGGAACACATTTTTTTTTTCAGGAAAATAAATTTCTAAAATGCTAAAATTACTACACATTAAACCATAAGAAAGCATATTAAATGAATATTTGCAGTCTGTCTGGCATAAAACCAGAAAGCATGGAAATTAAACCTTTAGGCCTAAAATTTAACATAACTTAAAAGTTCTACATTTTGAGTTGGACTAATGGTGTTTTTCCCGGTTGGTTTCCAGAAACTCCTTTAAGCTTTGAAATAGGAAGGGGGAAAATACCCCCAAAAGAAATACAAAACTGCAGGATGATGACAATTTCTCTTTTTTTTCTTGGGAATCACTGACAGGTTGTACAAAATTCTATATCTCTCCTTCAAAACTTCCTCTGTTTAAAGGAAAACATTGTTTCTTAGAAAACTGAGTTTTTTTAGAAATAGACCTTAATGTTGAATTATCCACTAAAACGTGATTGTTTTAAGCATTTTGGGAGGAGAGGGATTTAAGGAATTGATCTTATTCCCTGACTTTTCCCTTGTTAACTTCAGAAATTCAGAATCAGCAATCCTCTGTAAGAGGCACCTGCGTTGGAAGGAAGCTATTTCAAATGCGGGTACTTTCCGTTCACCCAGATCAAAAGCAGCACCAAGGCAGATGGACATAGAGGTGCTGAATAAACTCACGGAGTTAAACCAACAATGGCCAGGTCTTTCTATCACTGGGTCCTGCGCTTTTCAGAAGAAGACGCATACCCTGTTTATGAAGCAAGTTTTCATCTCTTTGCTATAGGAAGACGCATTCTATTTTTAAAACAATAAAACAAGGCTTTGGCTGAGTGCATATTCTTATTAGACATATGTGTTAAAGCAAACAATAGTTCTTTTAGCAACTGAAAAATTTCGGATGAAATGTGCCCCCTTGGAACATTCTGCTCACTGACAAGACGCGTCTGCGCATAAATCTTTAATTAGATGATTGCATTATACTCATATCAGTGTCTCCAGTGAAGAAAAATGTAACTGTTGGGGAAACTAAGATTAGAGCTGATCTGCTGAAACCTACCCACACATCTACATGAAAATACAAAAAGTCCATGAACTCAACATTTACCAAACAATGTGGAGTATTGGTTAGAAATGGATTTTTTTTTTTTTTACATTGTTTTGTACATGTTGGTCACTGAATAAAGCCCCAGCTTTCTGCTGATGATCTTCTGGAAAAAAAAAAAAAAAAATCACTGGCCCTTCCCTGTTTCTGGAAAAATAACTGACTGTGCTTGACCGTGGCCGTGAGGGGCCATCCTTGGTTTCTGGTGCCTGTTTCTTCCACACACATTTTCTTTCATCTAAGTTCAACGCGGGAGCCTGACTCCCCACTTGTTTCAAATACCCACACAGGAGCCTTTATGCAGCCAGCCTGCTTCAGGCCTCTGGACGCTAGCTGCCACGTCTCACTTCTGTCTGGGGGCTTCTCCTGCACCTTCGGTTGGGTGCCTTTAGGAGGAAGGATGGCAATTTCATGCCGTCTGTTCATGAGAACCAGGAGCCCCTGAGATATCCATCACTCTGTGTCCTACATGTCTTCTGGCCTACCTTTTCCTGCAATGACCTCATGTTCACAGCAGGTGATGAGGCAGGATGAAGTCTCAAAGAATATTTGGAATTTGAAAACAGGGCTAATTTTTCTGTGTTCCTCAAAGCACCTAGATTGATCAGTTTAATATTGCATGTCCCTGGCTTGATCAGCTTTCCCCCACAACAGAATGAAGCCCATCGCACAAGAATAAGCTCTATGCAGAGTTTCACTGGCTGTGGGAGTTAGGGCCCCCCAAACATGGCAGGCAGCCTGAGTGTCCTTGGTACCAGCTGATGCTCAGCAGGGACTATTTTCCGCTGTCCTCCCAGCTGCTCCGCTCTGGCCGGTGGGGGCCACAGATGATGACGTCATGAGACTTCACGTGAATCTATTTCCAAATGCTTTTTATCTTGATGGTCAGTTATATCATTAGTGGATGACGAAACGTATTTGGGGCCATAAACTTTGAGCCAATGGCTTAACAGCAAAGTCAGAAAATATTAGGCTACAGTGATGGTGATTTAGTCACTTTTGATGAAACTAACCAAATTTTAAACTCAGTCAGAAGAACCAAGGGTTCCCAAGGATATATGTAAACATATCTTACATTTTGCCTGGTGGCGTGGAAAGCCGAAGGACAGCTAAAACTGGGATGCATAAATGAAAGTTGCCATAAAAGCAAGACACTATCAACTTTGAGAAAAAGGGCTGCTTTCAATGCAGTTGGAAGTTTTGCTTTTTGCTACCTCACCTTTTACATTTGGTGACAAGATTTTTTTTTTCAATGTCACACATTGTAAATCGAAAGAATTTTTAAGGGGTGGAAAAAACCCATGATGGCGTATAGACTCAGTTCCACCCACTTATGACTATGGCACTAGATAATTATGCATACCTTCCCAACGTTCTCTCGTGTTGTTTGTGTTATAATTAGGGCTCTCTATTAGAAATAAGGTAGTAAAGTCTCCCTGAAGAATGGCTGAGTTTGTGTGCCAGAATATTGGACTATAAGGGCTACTTTTTGTTGGGTTTTTATTATAACATGTGCTACATTAACTCACTCACCTTTAAAAACTTTTTTTCCACTCTATTTGGAGGTTGCCCAAACATTTTTAAGTTGTTTCCTCATTTTTACGGATTATAGGAAAACCTCAATCATGTCCCCAAACTCACATTTGAATAATAATAAAAAATCATATTTTACTACAAAAGTGTTGGCAGGAGGTTAAAACATCACTTTGAAAAGCACTTACTTACTTTTATTTTTCAAGAATCGCAAGACAGCCTGACTTAACTGAGACATGTGGTTAGTTTTAACTTCAATTTGTTTTATTTGAAAGAAAAAAACACCTTAATTTGGGTCTTCAAGAATGCAACTTAAGTAAGTCCATAAAAATAAACATAAGGCAAGCTGCAGGAGGATTTTGGGTCTAGGGCAAAGTCTTAAAGGCAAAGAGGTTTTCGGAATCTTAGATCCTTAAAGGGTATGGGGTGCAGGAAACAGAGATTGCAAGGATGTGTCCATTCATGTGGCTTCAGTGGGCTGACCATGATAACCAGGGAAGCTTGCACCATCTTTGCAAGAGCTAGAATCTATAAGTCCTCTATAATGGGCGCTCCAAGAATGAGCGCTAGAGTAGAGGAACCAAGTAATGTTAAGTTACAAGTAACTTAGTAAGTTAACTTAATGTTAAGTTATCAAGTAGCCAAGGCCAGGGCTGGATTCTCCCTGACCTGCAGCAGTTCCTCAGCTCTGGGTTCTGTTCAGACACGACCACAGAGACATGTATTCAATCCCTGTGACTAAGGATGGACAGATATATTTGAAGCTTTTGGAATCGATGAGTAGTCACAGGAACATGAGAGTGACTTGTATTTGTGTGTTTCCTGTGACCGCTCTCCTGTTGCAGGGTCTGTCCTTGCAGGTCCCAGGGCGGGTAACGCTAATGCAAGTAGAAGAAAGCAAATTCAATTCAGCGGGGCTCCTTCCTCCTTCTTTTAAGATATGGTTCACATTCTAATCTTTTGTCTCTAGTCTTTCTTTTCTACCAGACTTCACCTTGTCCTTGACCCCAGGCAGACACAACCATTCACCCCCAATCGCCAGCTCCCATGCCTTTCTCATATTTCAATGATAAAATTTGTCACAGGGTATTTTAAATATTTAATTACATGTCTGTCTCTTTGCTTGTCCGTGGGCTTCTGGGCAACATGGTCCTGAACAGGACATACGCCTTGCTCAGCACTCTCCTGTACCAAGGTAGACATTCAACAAAGATCGTAGGAGAAAAATAAGAATAGAGGAAAATGTAGAACAAAGATGATCCAGCTGGTAAAGTCCATATATTTTCGTGGACAATTTAAGTAAAAAATTATATAAACACATCCTACCCTTATATTTTAATACTCAAGTAGGGAGTGTTTCCGTTCCCTGGTATCATGAAACGTTTCTTCCAAGCATCTCATTGCTACTTCTCTGAAATGTCCTAGTTTCACAAATATTTCAACTCAAAGGTTATCAACTCAAAGGTTGAGAATACTGTGATTGATTTTTCTCATAGTAATATTAGTGATTCCTCATTACCAAGGAGCGCTGTAAGTCCTGTGTGGTGGGTACACAAAATTTTTGCAAGAATAACGTGCTCACTACTGGAACTTCCAGAATGTGGCATCCATGAGAGAAGCCTTGATCCCACATTATTTCCCTGTGCACTGAGAATAGACACTAGGACAATAAATATCCACTGAATGAATGCCATGCTGATGTGAAACTGAGGCCCAAAGAAGGCACTTCCCCCTCTGTTCCTGAATGTGGAGACACTCCTCTTGACACTCTGGTCATGTGACTCTGAGCTCAAGGTTAAATGGCAGGAATTTCTGCAAAGGTAACTGTGCACATCAGCCACTCAAAACCTTCTGTGGTGCCAAGTTAACACATCTAACTCTGAATCTTGCTTCTTTTGCTTCTCCAAGTTAATTTCACTCTTGAAAATGGCTGTCCATGTCACTTAGACTTTACCCCTGAAAGAGCCTTGCAAAAGTGAAACTTTCTAATAAGTCTATCAAAGAAATAAAATGGCTTATTAATACCCATTTCAAACTTTGGTAAAAAAACTAAAACCCATATGCCAATGAAGAGACCCATTCTCATAAATAAAGACAATATAACATCAATCCTCATATACTTTTTTTAAAGACTTTATTTATTTGAGAGAGAAAGAAAGCACAAGCAGGGGGAGCTGCAGAGGGAGAGGGAGAGGGAGAAGCAGACCCCCCGCTGAGCAGGGAGCCCTCCGTGAAGCTCAATCCCAAAGTCCTGGGTTCATGACCTGAGCTGAAGGCAAATGCTTAACTGACTGAGTCACCCAAGTGCCCCTACTCTTTTTTATTCTTTAAAATTCTCCTCTTTGGCAATCATGAAGTGAAAGGATCCCAGCCCTTGTAAGATGATGTTCTACATGTATCTACCAGCCACAGAAATGTGTGCACGTAAGCAGCCATCTGTACAAACTGTTGCACATATATGAATGATGACTTGAAGGAGAACGTGCATCTCAATAAGAAGAGAACCATAAAATATTGCTTCCTAGATGTATGGTTAATAAACCTCTCAAAAACAATTTTACCCAAATTTTGCCACATACTTACATCATAGCCTTACATGTAAATAATCCAGTCCATCTGAATCTTAGAACCCGCTGTAGCAAACAGAACATTTTGAATGCACACCCACAATTCAGATGACTGTATACCTACAAATAAGGATTCTAAAGTGATTATTTTTGGGTGCATTTTATCTTGTCTGAAATTGACATACAACTCTCTTTTTTTTTAAAATTTTATATTATGTTAGTCACCATACAATACATCATTAGTTTTTGATGTAGTGATCCACAATTCATTGTTTTCGTATAACACCCAGTGCTCCATGCAGTATGTGCCCTCCTTAATACCCATCACCGGGCTAACCCATCCCCCCTGCCCCCTCCGCTCTAAAACCCTGTTTGTTTCTCAGAGTCCATAGTCTCTCATGGTTCATCTCTCCAATTCCCCCTGCCTCGTTTTTCCCTTCCTTCTCCTAGTGTCCTCCATGCTATTCCTTATGTTCCACAAATAAGTGAAACCATATGATAATTGACTTTCTCTGCTTGACTTATTTCACTTAGCATAATCTCCTCCAGTCCCATCCATGTTGATGTAAAAGTTGGGTATTCATCCTTTCTGATGGCTGAGTAATATTCCATTGTATATATGGACCACATCTTCTTTATCCATTCGTCTGTTGAAGGGCATCTCTGTTCTTTCCACAGTTTGGCTATTGTGGACATTGCTGTTATAAACATTGGGGTACATACAACTTTCTATCAATGTTGTCATGTAATCACTACATGCCTGGATGGAGATTGGAGTCTCCTGAAGAGGATTTGCATTTGCTAATTTTCCTAATCTGGGAACCCCATCAGCTTTAAACCACATTAAGATGAATTCTCTGCCCAAGGATCTTTGGACTTTGCTGGCAGTGTGAATTCCAACTAAGAATGCATATGTATGTCAGCATGAGATGCAAATTCTTAGAGAAGATTTGGGGATTCTTTTTCTGCCCTTGGCCAGAGTTGAGATCTACAAGTTTCTTCCCTGTTCCTCTTTGGGTTCTGGTTCTATTTTTGTTAATCCTCACATTGAGGCCATGACTTTGATCTCCCCACTCTAGACAGGTCTCCTATAAGATTGTCCATGTTGGTATTTTTCTCTTAATAGTACATAAAATTAAGGTACATCTTGCAGATCAACATGACTTAGATGTGGTGTAAAGGAATACATGCATCCCCCCTGTTTGTTGTAAATTGGTCATGAATGGAAAGTTATTAAGCACAGATCTGTATCTCAGTAGTTCCCAAAGGAGGTTAAGTGGATCCGACTGCCCCAGAATCTTTGATGGAGATCCCATTCCCACGGAATCTAACTCAGTTATGTATTCTAAACGTTGCCTCCCCATCATTGTGTATATTGCCCGTATACCCTTGGTGAGCTCCCAGAGGCCGGAGAGATTATCAGCTACACCTGTGGCATTACCGTCCTTGGTGCAGCAGTACTTGGGGTCAGTAGAGGCAAACTGGCTGGCTGGTGGGCTAGTTGGATGGGTGATTGGAGGGATAATTGGGTGGATGGTGGGTTAGGTGGATGGATGGTAGGTGGATGGATGGGATCAATGGATTAGGAGTATATAGGGATAAAGGAGTGTTATCTCCCCAAGAGACGTGAGACGAATAAACAGGTTAATGTTCTCTGTGTTTTGTCGCTCTGCCCCGAAAAGCAGGGAGATTCACTCTGTGCAGTCCGAACACCTTTTTATCTTGGAGAGCAGGACAAGTAAATTGTATCCTGCATCAAGAATCAGCCCTTTGCCTGTTGTAACACGGGCTTTCAAAGAGAAAGAGGTACTGACAAGTTGCCGAAGCAGCATTCAGCATAAACTATGACATTAGTCTTTTATCTCCCCTTCTTCTTCTCCTGCTCATGTTCAGAAGGAATCATTTTGAGCCCCCGTTCTGTCTAAATTCTATCCCATGCTGCATAATTCCAAACCTTAAGAAGCTCGTGCTCTAGTTGGAGGTACTGGGCCACGATGTGTCAGTGCGAGCAGGCACTACGGGATCAGGGTTCCGTGGCTCCACCATCTACAGAGGCCGTTCCTGTGACCCAGAAGTGAGAGATGTTATCCAGACAAGGAAGGAGGAGAAACGAGAAGGGGCGGAGGACAAAGAGCACTTGAAGAATACGTTGGAACTGAAACTACTTCATGTAATTTAAACATTTAAACTTAAAATAACATTTGAAGGAGGATAGTTATTCATTACTATATTCAGACTAAATGTCTGATTTTTAAAAATCATTCTCACATTGGGGCCTACAAAATGGAAATTAAGGTGAGCTATATAGAGCAGGAGGTGAAGCGGAGAGAGCACTTTAGCCTACGGAAAGTCCACATAAAACTTAAAATGTTAACATGACTTCTTTCACCTCAGGTAAATTTATAAATGAAACTTTTTTTTTTCTTTTTTAAGGCTACAAATTCATTAGTATATTCTTGGGAATGACTGATTCAATTCAAAGGATTTTTAATAATTCTGGAAACTCTAATCTGAACCATTATTTCTAATTTCTTAATATGAAACTAGAAATATTGGTGACCTAATAAGTTTTATAGCACTGCACACAACTTTCTTTATGGACCTTACGCCATTATGTAATATGTTATAAAGCAAGTTGAATGTTGTAAAACTCATTATTTTTTTTTCTCTTAGCTAAAGTGCATGATAGCCAAAAATTTAAGTGGAAAGCTATTAAAGTTCCAGAAATCCCAACCTTACATGTTTTTTCAAATGTTCTATTTTGGTTTTTTGGTGCTTTGTGTCCCAGGTACTGATGCTGGGTCTACTGAAAGGGAGTGTCTTAATGCTGCAGAGTAAGGCTCCCATGGAAACTTGGATCTTCTAAATGCTTATCTGTATTATTTTTTCCACTTTCGTTAGGACAATTATCAACTGAATGAAACAATCAGAATGAAAAATTAAAAAGAATCATTTAAAAAAGCACCTAAAGATTAGAATAATTTCTCGTTGATGAGAGTGTTATGACCACCCTAAGCTTCAACCCCAAATGATTCCCCTTCTCCTAGAAGACCCCCCCATGGGGCAGGAAAGGAAATACTTTCTTACTTGTTGAGGTTTGCTGTTCTGCTAGGGAACTTGCTGGCAGAGCTTTGTGAATAGGTCTAGAGTAGATTTTGTTCCATATAGATGAAGACGTGAATTAAAATGATGTTACTTTGACTGATGGGCCGGGAACATTACTGGGTGTCTTTGCCACACTCCTGGGTGACTTTCAAACTGATAAATGAGAAGTAGTGGTGAACACAGAGAGTAAAGGGAAAAGGGAATATTTCTCTATAAGCAGAAATGGCTTCCCTTCTGGTCACTCCGCAAAGGGGCACAGTAAGCCAGTTTCTTCTCTAACAAATGGAGTGGAGGGCTTTCCAAACTTGTTAAAATGACGTTCTTTTTTCTTTCTTCTTTTTCTTATTATTGTTTTTGCTTAGCTTGTTTTTACTGCTGATCCAGTTCTCATAAATCAGAAGTATGCTTACAAACTAATCTTTCTGTGCAATTTTTGCAGTTTAGAAAAACCCTCAGAATAGGAAAAGTTTCTGTTGATGAAATTCCAAGTAGTAAACTAGGAACTACAGCCTGTTCTTACATTGAATTACTAGAAATGTGATCACATGAGGAAGTCAATATAAGAATCTATAGGGATACAGTCTTCAATTGTTTGACTTCAATGATCAGGTTATATTGCAAAATGATCGCATACATTGTGGCAGAGAGTTCTAACTACCTGCCAATATCCATTTTCCCCTTTTCCCTTAGTAATTTTACCCTCTGATTTTTAACGAGGCTCATGGCTCCCCATCACAAAGATTACATTTCTCAGCAACCATCACAAATAGATATGGCCATGGGGCTAAATTCTGACCAACGGACTATTCGGAAGTTATGGATGGAACTTTAATAGTGTCTTGAGAAAAATAATATTTCCTTATTCCCCTCCTTCCCCTACACTCCACCCACTCTCTTCTTCCTCCTGGATGCAAAGAGGGTCTCATGGATGGAATTCAGCAACCATCTTGGGCCCTCAAGATAAAGCCATGGAGGACCTCACCAGCCTTGAACTAACAACCTACAACATTCTCACACAGGAAGGAGAACATTCCAGTTTGTTTTAGCTACTTTAATTAAGTTTTCATCTTTTTTTTTTCTATTACTTATACTTAAATCTTACCCTAACATGTACAGTGATCAGAGACTAATAACATCATCTCTTTCCCATCACTCTATTCAGAAAGCTTAATGAGAGAAAAATTATGAAAATCTTTAGCAAAATGCCTGGCACAGACTAGGGTCTCTGGACATATTAGTGAAACAGTTCACTGAATACTTCCAAAAACATGTTAAGTCAATAAAAAAAAAATGAAATCACTATTTAAATAAAAAGACCATGAGCCTGCAAGGCCCTGTTGGACATAATCTAAGTAAGTACCCATTGGTGTTAGTTTGGAATCCCAAAATGTGCTGTGAGTTCATAGGGGTTAGGGTAATTTAAGAAAAGACAAAAAAGAATGAAGTCGTCTGTGTGATACTCTTCTGTAGTCACTGAACAGTTCAGTTGGACTTTCTTGCCTCTGGCCAAGTTCATGTCTTCTCTGTGCTTATTCTAATGTAGGTGTGGTGCTTCCCACTGGAGTAAGCATGAGAAAATGTAAACTCTGGGGCCAAACATTCTCCTCCATCCTTGTTTAAGAGAAATCCCTATTTCCAGGTGAGTCAAGGGAAAAAAAAACATACTTCTGGAAGTAGTCAAGGCATACTAAAACTATTTTAGGCCAAAGGAATATATCCGTAAGTAGAGGCAAACAAGCTCTGTCTTAATCATGGTTGTGACATATATATCTTTTGCTAACCACATAAAAATTTGGGATCTTTCCATTCAGCAGGGAGAAACAGCATGCCATGGTGATTCATCATTCCATTCACTCAATAGGTATTTATTGAGGATGTACTATGTATCTAGCACTGTGAGGTGGTATTGATATGGTCATAAATAAGCAAGACAGATAACACCTTTCTCCTTATGGAGCAAACGCTCTACTTGGAGAAAAACAATAAGAGCAAAAAAACAAAAGAATACACCCCAAACACCAAAATCATTGTTGGAAAGGAATAGATTTACTTTTGTTTATTGGCCATCGATAGTTCTAGTTGTCATTACGTACCATGTGTCTAGGAATTCATTATCAGAAGGGTGGAAGGCTGGCTGTCTTCGCTTTGCCCTTGTGCCATCCTCTGGTTGGTATGTTGCATCCATGAAATTCAAAGCTCAACTATGGACCAATGTGTCCACGTCCCTGACTTTTGATGCACGAAGAGGCAGAGGGCTTGCCGAAGTTACAGAAACATTAAGGCATGGGAGCTCCCACCAGGTAATCCTTGGTGCTTCTACTCAACTCTATTGTCCCCAGACACAAAGAGAATGAGACTTAGAATATTTTTGTTTACAAAGAATTTGGTTTCAATAACGCCTGTGAGTTCTGGAGTCTGCTTCTAGCCACGCTGTTTTCAGCACTGGGGAGGGAGAGTTTCAGGACTGTGTCCCCATTAGCCCCCAGTTAGGGCTTTGTAAGAACAACCACATTCTCAAATCTTAAAATTACTGAAGATTCTCCCAGTGCTATCCTGATGAAGAGTTTCCAGAGGTCTTTGTCTCTACCATAGAAACTAGGGCTGAACAGAACATCAGCAACTTACCTAGAGACCGAGCAGCCATGTCTAGTGGGATGCTGGCCTGTAGGGTCGGTGGAATCACTTAAGGATCCCAGATGTCTCTGTGTGTCCAGAATGGAGCACACATGACATGTCAGCTCAGTGTGTTTATACCAAGGTCACACCTTCATGTAACTGCCCTGCAGTTGAAGATTTGGAATGCCACGTCTTCACTCTCTAGCACCCGTCATCCTACACGCAGCCCCACCCCTTGGCTGTCCTTCTGACTTGTGATCACTCGGATTAGTTGTCTGTATCAGAATGAGTAGACACCATTAGTTTCCAAATGGGTGCCAATTCACACTTCCAAAGGCAATATATGAGGGTTCTAGTCACTCGACGCGTTCACAAACTCTTGTTTATTTGTAGTCTATGTTAAACATGGTGTGTGTAGTGGTATGTCATTATAATTCTGATCTGCATTTCCTTTATGACTAATGAGATTATACCTTTTCGTATGTTTCAGACCCGTTTGTTAGGCCTCTTGTCAGCCGTGATTATTTAAGTTTCTTATCCGTCTTGAATGAGGTTCTTTGTCTTTGTCTTCGTGAAGTGAAGGAGTTCTATGTGAGACCTCATCAAATATGTGTATCTCAGATGTGTTCTCCCCCTCTGTGGCTGCCTTCCGCTCCTCGTCACAACATCCTTTGAGGAACAGAACTGTTTCATGCTGCTTCAGTGTTCCCAGCTGCAAAATGAAGAGATCAATATGTTCTTGCTTTGAACTCTCTAAATATGACAGCAATTCATCTTAAAATCCTTATAACATATTTTGAGATACTTTTTAAAGAAAAATCCCCAAAATAAATGAAGATATTTTCTTAACCGGAATTCTGCGTTGGGTCCTACCTTCTTTTGGCCACTGGATCTTCATGATCTCTCTCGTCATATCTCTCCTGATGCCTTACTCAGATGCCCTCTCTCAGTCATTGGTGTTTAAGTAAAAAGGGTTATATGGGCTGTTTTTCTTTCCTAAAATAATGTAGAACATTTTAACGTGTAAAATATGGCAAAGGTTATTTTATGCAATAGCTACTGGAGTCAGAACTACCCCAATTCTCCTTAAAATATGTCTTGTTTTTATTTTAAGTTATTTATTTACCTACGTAAATCATAGCATAGGCATTATTTGTCTCTTGAGTAAGTTTTATCATAAACTCTTAAAAGTAGATGTACGGCAAAGGGCAATTTAATGTTTGTTTGGATTTTTGCAGACTCTCAGCAGGTTCAAGAATCTTGAAATATCTTTTAGAACTTTTCTGAACGAAAAAAAGAACGCAACTTTTATAGCTCTGCAAAATAGGATTCCTTGCCTACTAGGAAACCTTCTTAAAACCCTCCTGCAGCTTCCATAAAACACTTTATTTAGGCGCTCTTTGCATTTTCAATACATTTGATCTTCAGGGACATAATTTATTTGTATAAAATGTATTTTTACTTTAAACTGTGTTTTATATATTGTGTTTTATACCATTTTACAAGTTGTTCTTATGTAGATCTTTAATGTCATGTATTCTTGTACAAATTTATCGGTGCTTTAAATGTAAATAATTTCCAGTTTTTCCATGTCAAGAAAAATCTGGGAGGACAAATCAGGCTTTGGGTGAGAGATTTGCGTATGATCCAGTGTAATATGGACAACGTATTTCTATTTCTTCCTAATCATGGATTTGAAAGATACGTACATTGCGCTGGTGTTGTGTCCGATGTTAGAAGTACACTGTGCAAGGAAATTGTCCTTATGTTTTCCTTGAAGCTTTTTGCAGCTTGGATAGAGAACCATCCTTTGAGTGCTGACATTGTTCTAAGTGGAGTTTCAGTGGGGCTTCTGGAATCTCCGTCAACATTTCCAATTCAGATAATATAAACAAAGCATTATCCTTGTTATTCTCTGAGCAACAGGATGGGGAGGTTCAAAGGATAATGCTGAACTTTTGCTTTATATAATTCTCTAGGTTTGTTTTCTCTATGACAAATCCGTGTTATTTTTATTATTTTAAGTAATTTTTTTTAAAGATCAGAGTAACTCCTTATAATTATTCTATAAGAAAATTTATTGCTCAGGGCCCTTAGCAGAATTTCAGGTGCTTAACACTCACTAGATGCAAGAGTTATGCTAAGGAGTTATTTATTTGAATTGTGTATTTAAAATGCAGTCAAAACACAGCCATGATTGAAGGCATACTGTGAAACTCCACCAAATACTTCTTTCAACAGGTTGGAAGTTGCTAGAAGTAGCCCTAAGGGTATAATAGAGGCTTAGGTGGCTGTCTGCCAGCAGAGCGAGGCGACCACGGGGCTCCAGGACCATCCACATCCCTCTAGCTGGAATCCAAAGTCACGCTCTCCTTCTGTATTTCTGCCATCCCTGGAAGGGGAGCCCCTCGCTACACACACCCAAGCATAAATACTATCCGAAGTGCGGGGCAGGCTGGCAGAGGGCCAAACCCTTCTTGGAAAAGCATCCAGTAGGATGGCATATTTCTCCCTCGGTGGTCAGGTGAAGACTGGCTGCAAGTGTCCCGCTGGTGGGCCCTGACTGGAGTCTGTGCCTTCACTGGGCTTGGCAGCCAGCGACGCGGACTAAGGACGGGCACCCAGGCCAATGCATTCTGAAGGCTCAGGGTGGGGAGTAGGCCAATGCACACGGCAACTTCCTTTTTCTGTCCAAAAGGAGACACAGCAAATGGAATATGAAGTCAGCGTTTGTCTCTGTATTGGGCCCTGGCTTGAAAAGGCTCTTCTTTGCTGAAGTGAGGCCCACAAAGACAAAAGGAGCCTCCTCATGTCCTGCATACCCATCCACCTTGCTCAGTACTGACGCTTGGGCTCACAGCACAGCAGCTTTGGATCGGGGCTCAGGAGCTGGGACAGAGAGGATAGAGATATTTTATCTATTTAATGTGATATATAAATATACAAATATCATAGATATAAATATATAAAGTATATATTAAATGACATTTGCAACAACATGGAGGGCCCTAGAGCATATAATGCTGAGTGAAATAAGTCCATCAGACAAAGAAAAATACGGTAGGACTTCACTCGTATGTGGAATTAAAAAACAAAACTAATGAACAAAATAAAAAAAAAGACAAACACAAACAAAACCAGCCTCTAAAGTACAGAGAAAAAACTGGTGGTTGCCAGATTGGGGGTGGGGGGGGAGGGAGCGGGGAAAATAGATGAAGGAGCTTACTTATCTTGATGAGCAGGGAGAAACACATGAAGTGTTGAATCACTATATTGTACACCCGAAACGAAGATAATACTGTATGTTAATTATACGTGAATAAATAAATATATATCCAAGTTAGATATGCATTAATATGGGATATATAATTCTTTAACATCCTTTCCGAATCCGCCTCCCCCTCCTTGTCCGGACCAGCAGGTTCTGAGCCCACCTGCCACTCCGCAAAGGTCAGCTCTTGGACAGGACAACACGTGAGTCCAACTCTGTCCTCCTGCAGATGCCTCCTCCACTCTGCAAACGCCCTTTCCTCTGCACTGTTGACAAAGTGACAGCCGCAGCCCGGTGCTGAAAGGGATCTGCGTCCTGCAGGGTCAGTGGGAGCAGACCACTCCTTGGTCCGCTCCCCAGGAGGACCCAGACAGCACCATGCACAACCCACCCCCACCCCCAGGCGGGACCGGGACGGGTTCACCGCCCAGCATCAAGACCCAGAAATGCTTCCCCTGTTGGTATCCCTGAGACCGTCGTCGGGCCTCCAGAGGAAGGCTCTGGAAAGCTCAGTCCCGCATCCTGGTAAAGCGCAGAACAACCTAGCTGGGAAGCAGTCAGCCAGGGAAGCCGCCTGCGTGCCGAGTGTGCGGGCGCGGCCTGTAGGGGGCGCGCGCGCTCCACGGCCCCCGCCTCCTGCGCCGCTTTCGACCCCACACTCAATAGGCCTTTATCACTGCCCAGAGCCGGCTTCTCCGTGAATGCAGCCCTGTGGGAAGGAGGAGCTCCGAAGTGTGCGTTGTGACAGTGTAAGCCACAGCCTTAGCCTCACAGCCATGAGCGAGCGCGTCCAGGAGGAGTGGGCACGCTCCCCGCCGCGTCCCTGCAGCCCCCAGCAGGGTGGATGGCGAGGGGGCATCCTTCCCTGGAGGGTGGCAAGGGGGCATCCTCCCCTGCAGGCTGGCAGCCCGCGCCGCAGGCACACACAGCCCGGCCTTCTGCGCCCAGGAGGACGGAGATGCATGGTTCCTGACAGTGCATTAGCGGTTAAAGGGATAGGTGCACAAGGGGACGGCCCTAATGAGGTCTGAGAGAGAGTGGGGATTTGCAGGGCCCCATGCAAAACAGCGAAGCCAGGTTCCGGGGCACTCGGCAGGTGCCACCGGACAGCACTGTGTGCCCTGGAAGAGAGATGCATATAAGTGCTTACTTGGAGGTTGGAAGTCTAACCGCCCATAAATAATTCAGTGCTGGAACCTGCACTCAGGAGAGAGCCGCATGTGGTTCCAGGATCTGCTTCCCATCAGGACAGGCCCGCGCTGCAGTCAGTGCCCGGAAGGGGGCCGGACTCCCACGCAGGGGCCCTCCTTTCTGGGGGTGCTTTCAGACCAGCAGGGCATCTTTGCAAGGTGTTTGTTTGACGGGATGATGCACATACAGAATTGAAAGTCTTGTCAGTGGGTGTATATAATTGAAATCTACTTGATGACATGATGGAAAAGCAGGATTTTCAACCCTAGGTGATGGGCTCTGCTCCTTCCCAATGATGATTATAGGAAATACTTGTGATTGGGTTTGCTCCATATCTTTGGTGAGCCTCACACACAGAAGGAAGTTTACGCATCCTTAAATGGGGCGGAAGACGCTTTTGGAATAATTTCTAAAGGTGGTTGTCAAAACATGTCTCCTTTTTCAGTTTTTAAAGAAAGATGATCACAGTGGCTGGGAGCAGTGAGTGGGGAGCGTGCGGGAGGGTGGAGAGGTCAGGGACCTACATGAGTCACTCAGAACCCAGGTGAGAACCCAAACACTTCATGCCAAACTGCCCCACCAGAAGGGGTGAGGATATCTGGCCGAACACTTACTGGAATAAAGCTGTTGAACGAGTTCC
This sequence comes from Neomonachus schauinslandi, assembly GCF_002201575.2. NCBI lineage: Eukaryota > Metazoa > Chordata > Mammalia > Carnivora > Phocidae > Neomonachus > Neomonachus schauinslandi. Next base: position 147,789,839 of record NC_058409.1, read on the forward strand.
GAAAACTCCTTTGCTGTGCCTCCATGTGTGACCCTATGTCCTTGAGTTCTGTCCCACCTTGGCAGACCCCATACCCTGCCTCCCTGCTGCGTGGAGACCTCAGGCTGTCTACAGTGAGAATCTTCCAGAAGGTCCATCCTCAGCCTTGATCCTTGCAGGCCAGCTGGGAATCCGGCGTGCCATTCCAAGGCCTTCTCAGTGCTTCCCAAAGACAAGTCTCTCAAGAGAAATGACCCTACAAGATGGCGGAAAGAGAGCATCTGGGCCGTAAAATACACCCACCCCAGCAATGAGTCAGCATGGGCCTCCTCATAGCAGCTCCCATTCACAAGGCTGCTGGTGGGTGGCTTTCCCTGTGGACAGAAAGGAGAGCCAGCATTGCATCTGCGGTCCCCAGAGAGAAGGTCCTTGGCCTCATGAAGTGCATGAGCCCATGCTGGTGCTCTTTCCTCAGAGGTGGCCGCTGAGCACACGTGAAGAGTTCAGGCTCATGAACGTGCACAAGACCTCAGAGCACTTAAGAAAATGAAGAAAGCCTTTATCCAGGGATTATAGTCAGAAAGGAGCAAACAAATAGTGGTGAATTTGTGGGATGGGAGTAAGACTTGAGCAAAGACACTCACACTTCTAACCCATTCTCAAACTAACTGTACTATTGAGAAAAAAGAATGTTCAAGAAATGTCTCTCTATGTGGAAGGAGGGGGCGAGGGTGCCTGCCAAAGAGAGAATGGGAGTAAATCACTGTGACCAGAATCTGGGGTCGAGGGACTGGGGGACTGGGCCAGGGGGGACTGTGGAAAGAACCAGGAATAGTTATTCTCACAGGTTTTTTACAGGTAATACTGATGGCAGGCCCATAAAACCTGTAATTAATCTTGTAACTTGGTTTATAAGGAAAACAAATAATAAGAACATCTTTACCTGCTTCTTCGCGTTAGCTCTCTCCCATACGCCTCTGAGTGTGTGCTAAAAAGGAGAGAAGACAAAAAATATTGGAAAATTGCATGTGTAGGTCATCTGGTTACATTCTGACCTCTACTTTATTATGGCAGGGTCACAAGCTCCTCATGCGGACAGCCCCACTCGGTTGAAGGAAATATGACCAGGGCCGTGCCCTGAGTGTGTAAGACTTCATGGCTAAACCCTCATGTTGTGGGGTTCACAGCTGCAGGCTTTCCTGGCCCTAAACAGCAGAAATAGGATTCTCTGCTCAGTGGCCGAGCACCGTCAAAGGAAGTTACCCCTTTACTGTGTCTAATCAACAAATTGACACTTGAAGGAAAAGACTGCACCTGGAAAAGTTTCTTTATACTTTTCATAATCTACAGAATCATTGATTCTATGGAGACTCTCTATATCATACTGACATTCTTTTCTCAACCTAATGGTTTGTTTTATTATCTGGGAGGGGTCTCAGTTGAACGCTGTGATGTTAACCCTCTGCGGCCACGGAACCCACCGCCGGGTTAGGGGTCAGTCTGTAAGAAGAATGCTATTTATGTCAACAGAAAGAGTGTGTTTTGCTAAAGTGTTACTAGAAATGTAATCTAATTTTTGATGGGAATTCACATAGTGCCAGATGTCAAGCATGACATGAGCAATAAGATACCATACATGTGTAATATATCACCAGCCATTATGTAATCCAGTGGACAAATTGAAAATTTTAAATTTCACATGGAATCTTCAAATGCATGTGTTCCTACGCTCCTTAAAGAGTAGTTAGTACAAGTCTGCAAATATCTTGCCACTACTTGGCAAATATTTCACAATTTGCAACTACAGTTTGTAAATAGTTTGAAATACAAAAAATAAGGAAGGAAAACGAGGGATAAAAGCAGAGGGCAAAGAGGAAAGCCACGGTAAATAGGGCTTGGAAGAGAGGACGGGAACAAGACATGCGCTCAGCTTCAGGAACTGGGCGGAGCGGGTGATGAAGAGAGAAAGCAGACGTGCTCACATGGCAAACATTCTCCTTCATGCTGTTGTTAACTCAAACATCATAGGATAGTGACTAGGTTGCTATTGTATTTCTAATGAGGAAAGATGTAGGCATTTCCCCATTTGGAGCGGAAACAAGCAAGCCACAAAACCCAGCACCTGGGGCTCCTGTGTGGCTCAGTCAGTTAAGTGTCTGCCTTCAGCTCAGGTCATGATCCTGGGGTTCTGGAATGGAGTCCCACATCGGGCTCCCTGTCCCTCTGCCTGTGCTCTGCCTGCTTGTGCTATCTCTCTGTCAAATAAATAAATAAAATATATTAAAAAAAAAACCCAGAACCTATTGGCAGGTGTATGTGCTTGATGGAAATGAACAGAAATGCGTCCACATGTCACCGGGGGCTGGTTCGGCTACAAAGTTGCCGTGGACAATGGCTGGACTTGTGTGTGCATCTCAAACATTCTGGCCGAGGCGTGAGTGAAGGGGCCCAGCTCGATGCCTGGCGTTGCTGGGCCGAGGCAGGGAGGATGCATGCCTGTGCGCCGTGGCTGCGTCAGGCCCCGTGCCCACCAGCACACACTGCGCTAGAAGAACCCAGGTCTTAATCTGTGCAGTTTCAGGTTTTGTTTCTTTTGGGGGTGGCTGGACCGTTACTCTGTCCTCACTGAAAAATTGGCCTGGGCCCTGCATTATCTTTAGGGCCACCATACAAAGCACCCCAAAGTGGGTGGCTTTGAACAGTGGGGATTTATTATCTCACAGTTTGGGCTCCAGAAGTCCAACATCGAAATGTCAGTAGCGCCGTGCTACGTCTGAAGGCTCTGGGGAGAATCTGCTCCATGCTCTCCTTTCAGCTTCTCAGGGCTGCCGTTGAGGCATTCCTGGCCTGAGGACACATCCCCCCATTCTCTGCCTCACCTTCCATGGCTCTGAACACCTCTGTCTGTGTCTCTCTCCAATCACAGGGGATTTGGGCTCATCTGAATGTCTTCATCTTGATTACACCTGCGAAGATCCCATTTCTGAAGAAAGTCATATTCACAGGTACCAGGGCTTAGGAAAACAGCATATATTTTAGGGGGACACAATTCAACCCCACAAACACTTAGCGAATTTAGAAATCGCACAGCTGCTGCATCAGGGCCCCGTTGATCATCCGCCTCAGGCAGTGACCATAAAGTCCGGAGCTGTACTCGGAGAAGAAGAAAGAGCCGCATTTCTGAGAATGTAGACTCACATGGTGGTTTGATCGTGGAAGCAGTGGAGACCGGGCCGTGGTGACACATCTGGACCCAAGGAACCCCATCTGAGATTTTCAGGCTTGGCTTTGTTGTAAATCTTCAAGAAGAAGTGTAGGTAATTTTCCTGCTGGAAGACCTGAAAGGAAAACTTTGGCAAGGCAGAAATAAATGTTCTAAGAATAACATTGAATTACAGAGAAGACTAAAGCACAGAGAAAATCTTTAGTGCCATGACTATAATAAAAAAGAATAACTGACAATCAGAGAGGAAGTTTCCATCTTATTCTCTGATGATGCAAAAAAGAAGTGAAAGTATTGCTTAACCAACTGTTAAATCAACCCAAATTGTTTTTAATTATAGACCTCATCTCATGGCAACTCCAACTTTTTATTTCCAGTGTACCATACGGAGGAGATGAAGATGCTTTCTTCCCATATGTTTCATGCTATCAAACAACACACTTCATGGAAATTACCTTAAAGTCTCCAATTGAATATTCTTCTTCTTGAGTTGAGCTCTGAAATCATCCGTGAATTTCCAAGGGACTTCGAGTTACATTTAAATAGAAATAGAGCAGCCTCATGCCGGCAGAGGGGGAGGGAAGTGATATATAACATAGATGGGCCAATAATCCTATTCGTGAGGCACTTTGGATTCTGCATCCTCGACCGATAAACACATGCCACATTAACTTTTCAATGATGAGATAGTGCACGAGCCTAGGACTTCATGCAGTCACCCAGAACAGCTTCACTGAGTCCCGGCTTTGTGCTAGGCACTGCTCGATCTGCTGGAGATCCATCGTGCACCAACAGCCTATGGAGAATAAGTTCTGGTCCGTCCAAAGAAAATGGATGCTGATATATTAATTCAACAGGATTTTTTCTGACCTGTCCTTTGCATCACATGTTCAAATATGCCTAGTCCCTACTGAGCACAGCACCATGTGATGGAAACAGAAAGCGATGAGGAGCTCCAGGTGAAGGCATACACTAAAACCAATTGGCCAAAAGAGGGATCTGGTCAGGAAGACTGGAATAATCAGACATAATGGACTAAAGAGTGTGCCAAAGCCATCAACATTGATGCTGGCTCCCAGGGACCCAAGATCATGGAAGACAGTGGAAAGCTGGAAGTAACGGGAAGTAACATTCAAATATTTGTCAAATTTAGCTACAAAAAGGAAGATAGTTCAAGAGTATATTAAGTTATCTCTGTCTATCTTGCAAGACTCTGACCAGATAGTGAATGCTTCCCCACTGTAAATTATTGCTCTGAAAATATTTTTTAACAATATTTTTAAGTAAAAGGCACTTGGAAAAGAAGGAAGGAAAGGGAAGAGAAAGAAGTGGTGAGAGAGAAAGGGAGAAAGAGAAGAAGAAGAAGAAGAAGAAGAAGAAGAAGAAGAAGAAGAAGAAG
>NC_058409.1:147794449-147848519 GCF_002201575.2 Neomonachus schauinslandi
AGAAGAAGAAGAAGAAGAAGAAGAAGAAGAAGAAGAAGAAGAAGAAGAAGAAGAAGGTGGAGGAGGAGGAGGAGGAGGAGAAGAAGAAGGAGGGGGAAGAGGAAGTAAAGAAGAAATTTGAATTTAAGTTTAAATTTAGCAAAAGTGAGAAATTGTCCTACTAGGCCCTATAAAGAGATATAAGAAAGGTGGAAAATGGTTTAATTATGCAGAGAGAGATTCTCCATAAAGAGGGACCTAAAAATTTGCAAATGTCCAGGGTCATGGCTGGAAATGAACTGGATGTCTACTGTGGTGAGAAAACCAAAAACACCACAACAAGGAACCAGGTCACACCATGAGCTGACTCAAGCATGAACCTTTGGGATCTTTGAGGAACATGATCCAAAATTACCAATTCAAGATCTGGTTCTGAATAAGTACAAAAGGAGTCCTTACTCTTCCTGAATTGTCACAGCACATTTTGAAACACACGAGGAACATTAAAAACATTGAAGATACAGGGAAAAAAAAATCTTGCCAAATTAGAGAATACTTCATCAGAAAATGGAATAGACAAAAGAGTCTGGAAATAATATTAATACAGTATGTTTAAATTATTCAAGAAATGAATAAATGAAAGAATAACTAACATCCATAAACGATTAAGAAGTCAGATTAAAAAATACATTTTTTAGAGATTTCATTTATTTATTTTAGCAAGAGAAGGAGCAGGGAGGAGTAGAGGGGAAGGGAAAGAAAGAATCTCCAGCAAACTCCGGGCTGAGCATGGGGCCTGACACTGGGCTGGACCTCACGACCCTGAGATCATGACCTGAGCTGAAATCACGAGTTGGTCGGTTTACTGACTGAGCCACGCAGGCGCCCCCCAAAATACGTTTGATATAAAAGAGAACCAATAACAAATCCTGGAAATAAAATATAAATCATATACTTTATTTTATTTATTTATTTTTAAGATTTTATTTATTTATTTGAGAGAGAATGAGATAGAGAGAGAGCAAGCACATGAGAGGGGGGAGGGTCAAAGGGAGAAGCAGCTCCCCGCCGAGCAGGGAGCCCGATGCAGGACTCGATCCCGGGACTCCAGGATCATGACCTGAGCCGAAGGCAGTCGCTTAACCGACTGAGCCACCCAGGCGCCCTAAATCATATATTTTAAAAAGACCCAATAGAAAAGATAAAATCTGGACTAGAAACACCTAGAGAGAAAATTATCACATATGAAGACAAGGATGAAAACATCATAGAGAGAAAAAAACAGGATCAAAAACTTCGATAAAAAAAGAGATGATGGCATGACAAAGTGTAGCAATCACACATTTTCTGGGGCTCTCAGACATTCAGCATGTATTCCAGGCTGAGAAGAATAAACAAAATAAGTCTACAAGACATATATTTAAATAACAATCACATAGAATAAATTATAAATAGAAAATGTACCAGAGATTTTTTAAAAACCTCATAATTACCAGTGTGAATACTCGCACTGACATGAGGCAGCTCCTACGCAACAACAAACTAGGAAATCATAAAATTATGTATCTGCAGAGAGCAAGAGAAAGGAACGGCCGGCCTGGCTGTTCAAACCCAGTGAATGCTCTTCCAAGTGTGCAGGGAAAAGGTTCGCACTCACACAGCCTCCTCTGAAGAACTGATGGAGATGCTAAATAATGTCATTCATGAAGGGATGATTTCAAAAGTAGAAAGTGGGGAAAACACGAAGAGATAAGCTGATAAATTGTATTAATAATGCAGTTAACTACTGATTATAACATATTGTTTTCATTTCCTTAAAATGGAAGTAGAAGGAATGCTGTGCAACACATAGGACAGGACAGGGGTGTGGAGGGAGATTCGCCCACTCCACATCCTTGTTTTATTCTGGAGGAGGGAGGGGAAAATGAATAGATTTAGATACGTGACAAAATATTATTTTGATATTTAAAAATATAAAATACATGGGTTATGAAAAGATACATAGGTCCATATGTATATTTATTTGTGGAGAGGTTAAAATGATGAATTTGAAAGAATACCTGCAACATTCTTGATTGAAAAGCATTGGGTTAACTGTGATGGAAAGAAATGTAAACAAACAGTCAAATTGATGATATCTTACCTAAGTTCAGTACTAATTTAAGTTTGAAGAAGAATCTGCAGAAAATAAAATGAAATATCATCACTTGGTTATTCTGGGCATTTACTTTATGGAAACACTCCGTGCCTGTCCTCTGTGCTGTCACATAACAAGGGGACTCACTCACTGACACTTGCCCGTGTCCGGCACTGTGCCCAGCACTTGACATTTACTGATCCATTCTGCCTCACAGCTTTCCTATGAAATACGTGGTACTGTTCCCATTCTCCAGATGTGGAAACTGAGTCAACAAGAGGCCAAGGGATTCACCTGAGGCCAAGCAGTTATTAAGCTAAAGGGTGAGGATCTGACATCAGACTTCAAAGTACTCTTTCCTATTTCAGGGTTTCTAAACTCAGCACTAAGGTCGGTTTGGGTCAGATAATTCTTGATTATGGGGCAGTTCTGTGCGTTGGAGAGCATTTAGCAGCATCCCTGGACCCTACTCACCCTACTCCCCAGTCATGATAATCAACAATGTCTCCAGATGCTGGGTATGTCCTATGGGGGCAAAATCAAAATCACTCCTGGCTGGGGACTCCTGCATTACACAACCATGCCCCAAATTTTTTGGGGTAAAGAATCTATCTGCATTGTAAGGACAGGTGCACAATACAGAAAAAGAATATAACATATAATCCTGGCCTACACAGAAGTGCTTTTAAGAATTTGGCAGATTTTCGGGGCACCTGGGTGGCTCAGTTGGTTAAGCGACTGCCTTCGGCTCAGGTCATGATCCTGGAGTCCCTGGATCGAGTCCCGCATCGGGCTCCCTGCTCCGCGGGGAGCCTGCTTCTCCCTCTGCCTCTCTCTCTCTCTCTCTCTGTCTCTCATGAATAAATAAATAAAATCTTTAAAAAAAAAAGGATTTGGCAGATTTTCTTCCAATCATTTTTCTATGCCTGTATTGTACAAAATGGGATATGCTGTGAAGAGTTATATTTTTCACTCAATGTTACAAGATGGCTAATTTCCAAAGTAATACATATTTTGCTAATACAATGGTTTTTATGATTCCTTAACATTCCATTTTATGACTACTAATTTAATCAGAAATTCCATCATCTTTGAAATTTAGGTTGTTTCCAATGTTCATTATTATACTATTGTTCATTGACTTAATCCTGTATTTATTCATTTATACTTTGCATACCTTTATTTCCTTGGGAAAAGATCTTAGAAAAAATATTTCTGGGTTGAAAGGTATTGCCATTTTTAAATTTCAATATACTTTTTGACAAATCACATTCCTGAAATTTTGTGCCTGATTAAAATCCCACTAGAAATGAAGCAAGCACCAATGTTCCCGAAGCCATGACCATGTGGCCTAAATTGTGATCTGTATTTAAATTATCCAAAGTAGTAGATAGAGGGAAGCTTCTTTTAGGGCTTGGAAGTCTGGGTTCATGATCACTGTCGATGCCCCAGTCATTTACACGTCCCTGATAGGGAAGCTTGATGGGCCATTCTCACCCACAGCTCTTCCAAGAAACACTCATGGCTAGAACTGAGGCCAGTGTTCAGTAGAAAGGAGGAAATAAGTTTTCCAGTAAGGAGAAGAAACTAGACACAGAGAAGCCACAGGAAAATTAAACACTGTATATGAAATATAGAGAATGAGAATAGGACCATGGAGAACACCAGCACCAGTGGCACAATGAAGACCCACCCTACAGATCTGAGCATTCTGAGGAACATTTTCCTTAAATATTTGCATGATTAATTGATTTGCTTAATCAAAGTACACTATATGTGTGTATCCAAGTATGTGAGAGTGTGTGGATAAGTACAGAAATTTTGTATGGCTTGCTGAGCTGGATTTTAATTAAAAAAAAAAAAAAAAGAGCCACACTAACACATCTTTGAGGAGATCGACCTCAGCTCTGCCAAAAATGTTTATGAAAGTGCATTAGAAGTAGCCACTCACTGCCTTGGGTGTCCAAGTTCGCCTCTCACTTGGGCCTTGGCATGTGCAGTTGTCATGGGGAGTAGGCAGGTAGATAGTATATGATCCAAGGGTCTTTAGGGAGAAGGGATGCAGATGTCCCCTAGTCTCGCCTAGGTGAGAATCCCATGAGCAGAGCCATGTGCATGGATCAGGTTGATTCAGAGTCTTGTCTGTGGTGGACCAGAGCCGGGCATGGGTGGTGAGTACCACAGGAAGGGGAGAGCACAGTGCCTTGATGCAAGGACTGTGTGCCCACAGGGCATGTCTGGATCCTGCACAGTATGTGGTTCAGGCTGGAATATACTCCAACACCACCTCCTTGAATTGGCAGTCATGTCTTGGGAAGCCAGGCAGCACAAGCTGTGTCTGGAGCATAGAGATCCCCAGGGGTCAGTGTAGGTGACAGAGCCTTAAATAAGCAAATCAGCAGCATGATGGACAAAGATCTGTCAGGTGCCACAGATGCAGAAAAGGGTCTAAGCCACAAGCTCTCTGCCTTCTCTGCTTAGGCTTTGATTTCGGAAGAGTTCAGTCTGACGCCAAGGTTCTGGGGAGAGCCAGGACTGGGGCAGAGATCTCAAGAAGGATGTTATGAATGTCTTGATAATTTGAAAAAAAAAAATAAAGGTGTATATTTTCATCATCGTGTGTTGTGTGAATGTGTGTGTGTCTGTGAGTGTATGTAAGGGATCAGATAGATAAACTATTGCCACATGGTTATGACGTGTGGAGAGAAGAAAGGGGTGATCCACTCATGTCAATCCAGCCGTGGTTTCATCGTGAGATATGGACAAGGTGATCTGTGAGGTAACTTATCAACCTGAAGCTGAGACAATATTGCGGCCCTGCTCTCCTGTTACAGAAGGGAGAAAGTTATAGACTCATTAAACTGGTGAGCCTTTGCTTGACGAAGAGCCTGGCGTGGAGCTTATTTTCTGCTTCTCTGCATTCACAGTCCATCAACCGCTGTAGCCAAGCACTGGAACCGATTTTGTGGTTGGTTGGGCCACGGTGATCTATGTTGCCTACGGTGGGGAGTCATTTCTGAGCTCACAGAAATCCCGAGGTGGAGAAGGAAGCCCCAGGGATTGGATTGGACCACACGTTCTCACCTTTACGATGCAGCGTGTGAAGAGTCCATCCGTCGATCTGGTTCTGCTCACCTGGAGAGCACATGCAATCCCTCTCAGAGAGGCAACCCTTGAAGCAGTAAGAACAACTGCTGTGTTCCCCAGAGAAGCTCTCCCATTTATTGTGCCAAATAGACACAGTTCTCTGCCATATGTTTAAAATGCATATAGATATATTTATGTAGGTAAAGAGACTCCATTGAGACGGATTTTAGGGCAGTGGGAATGTGAATTTATTGTGGGTCTGTGTTCTTACATGTTCCCTTCTCCCAGAAGAACTGAATGGCAGCCATTATTGTCCTGCTGGACAAGTCCAAGCTCAGTAAGGTTGACCGCATTACTCAGGATGACCTGAGTGAGCTTCAGGAAGGCCTCACAACTGGGTGTTTTGGCTACAGCATCCAGGTGCTGATGAGTATGTCTTCCCTTCCCACATTCCAGACCCCACTGCACCTTACTTTTTAGGGTCACTCCTAAATGTCTTTATTTTTTTTTTTTTTAATTCCTAAATGTCTTTCAATTTGACTTCTCAAATGCAAGTAGAATGAGCATGAGTGGGTGTCTTAAAGAAAAGGGAACCCTCATGAGATGTTTTCACTGTAGCTTGAAGCCCAGGATGACTGTGGCAAGACACTTCTCTTCTGATGAATTGACTTGTGTCTATAGAGTGGCCTCATGTCGTGCTGACCTCGTGGTTGTCCCTTGCCCTGTCACCCTCATTGCTTGGCTCTCCTTGCCTGAAGGAGTGGTGTCTGTCTGCTCTGGTTAAAATGTTCAGGGGTGCTGTGGAGACAGTCATCCGCTGAGCTTCACTGGCCTTCTGAGAGAATCCACTGCAAGACATCAATGGATACATCAGGATGAACTGTTGGCATGCCTGCTCTGAGTTGAAAGAACCTCTTGAAAGGGGGAAAAAAATCAATGACATGATTCTCTGTTGTTCATTTAAGACCAGACAAAAAGCTGTAGAGATATACCTCCGAAATTGATACTGGGATTGTGTGTATATTTGAGGTGATTGATTATATTAAGTTGATCAGCAATTCTCAGTCAAGGGTGACTTTGCTTCCCCAAGGAACATCTGGCAATGACTGGGATGAGGGAATCTACCAGCATCTACCAGGCAGAGACCAGAGACACTGCTAAACTCCCTACGGTGCGCAGGACAGAACTGGCCAAATAATCATCCAGCCCCAGTGCCAATAGTTCCAAGATTGAGACACGTGGGTGTAGATAAAAAGTTAAAAAGTCTATTTATATACTGATATATGCAGCCCATTGGTACTTTTGACAGCATCAGAAAAAGATTAGATTAGATTTCATCTCACATATGACAAAACCCTCAGACTGGTATTATTGGGGAGAATGATGTTAACATTTGTGATGCATTAATTTCACATTTCTGTATAGATTGCTTCATGTCCCTTGATGAAACTTTCAAAACAACAACTTCACTTGCTTTCTTTTACGGATGTGCAAATACTTGAAAGTTCTGTACCATATAGAAAATGCTTAAGTATTTCATTTTCCTATTGATTTTGATCTGGGACACTGGAGTCACGAAGCGGAGTTATGTGAGTCAGAAAGCAGCTGTCCTGGAGCCACCAGTTGGGTGGGGTGAAAGGATGTTCCCCCATGAAGAACATGGCACAGAAGGCAAGTGGCTTCCACCTTCTCTTAGCAAGGTCTTCAATGGCAGCGATGGTGATGTTATACATTATTAAATACCAGGCCGGACATATTTCAGTATTAGAACACATATCCGAGTGTCGGGTGAAAAGCATTTAAGAATATTAATTGATTGATTTAATGACTGACTGATCTGCCCAGTTCCTCCCTTCCATGATACCTATTATGAAGTGTTTCGTGCATGAGGATTTTTGCCCAGGAGTCTTCCCTCTCTTTGAATATCATGGAAAACAAACTGACCCAATGAAAGAGTTACTTTTCTGGCTTAAATCCAGACTATTTTTTTCCTCTAATAAGTGAGCAACAAATTCCAAAAGCAATTATGGAATGTCTAAAATTCAGAGAAATCCACATGTACCAAAAAGCTTGAAAGGTTATAAAATCAGCTAAGTTGTTTATGAACATCATGACCCAGAGTACAGAACATTCATTCTCGCAACCAAGAAAACACATGTGACAGAGGAGAGTCAAATTAGAAGTGTTTAGGAAAATTGGCCTTCATGACCAAAGTGAAATATTATGGAAACCCGAAGCATTGTTCAGCCCTTCCAAGAAGACTCAATAAGTCGATGTAACCAGATGAATCTGTCGGCTTTCTCTTCCCTGTCTTCACCTACTTAGACTTTCAAAACAGGGACATGAACCAAATGATATGCTACAGGCATATAGTGAATGGAGGGGGGGAAGAAAAGGGTCAGGGAGGGAGACAAGGAGAAGATGGCATTACTAAGGCAGACTAGAAAGTCCTGCATGTGATTTGTTTCATTAGTGCATTAATTAGAATATGCTGGGCATGAGGGGCTATCAGTTAAATAAGCCAACAAACAAAAGCTTCATATTCAGTGCTGTGGCCAAGTGTTTATTGAGCTCCCACCACATGCAGGGCCCATGCTAGAAACATCACAGGGAACAAAGATACGCTCAGAACCTGTCCCTCCTTCAAGTTATTTGGAGGGTGATTGAAGACCCATGATTTAATGTATAATGTTTCCATCAAGGACATTGAGTCATGTATTCATTTCCCAATCCCAGGATCAGAAAGTGGTTTCATTATTTATTTCATAATTTGAACCTCAAAACATGGATAATGCTATTTCCTAGAAGAAATGTCCTAGAATTCTGGAAATGCCTGGTCAACACTCTGGAGAACCTGCCCTTTGTCTCATTCTTCCAGAGAATAGCCATCAGGCTTGTGGATCATTTATAATGATGGCTTTGGAGGGAAAAACATGAATGAGGCTTTTAAGGCTCCATCCATGTGACCCTGGTGATTAAAAGTTTTGGATCGGGCGCCTGGGTGGCTCAGTTGGTTAAGCGACTGCCTTCGGCTCAGGTCATGATCCTGGAGTCCCGGGATCGAGTCCCGCATCGGGCTCCCTGCTCAGCGGGGGGTCTGCTTCCCCCTCTGCCCTCTTCCCTCTCGTGCTCTCTGTCTCTCATTCTCTCTCTCTCTCAAATAAATAAATAAAATCTTTTAAAAAAATGGGTTTTATTTAAAAAAAAATAAATAAATAAAAGTTTTTGATCTCTCTGTGCCACTGAAATGGCTTGGTGTAAACAATTCAAGGAACCTGAGTCCATCACCCGCTGTAGTGAGCCTGTTAAGATTCACCTGAAGCTTTATTTAGACCAGTTTGGCTATAAATGAAGAGAAGAAGTCTACATCATGACTGTCAGATCCATGAGAGAGCATCATATTTCACATCAGTTTCCCAAATGTTTATAAAAAATCATGTTCAAATTGTCCCATAAGTTTCACTTATGATTTACTATTTCTCTGTTATATAATATCCATGAAAGTGTTTTAGTACCATACCCTCAAGAAATACCTTGAGAGTTTTATCATTTAGAGAACATTTAAACCAAGAACAAATGTAAGTGTTAATGCAATAACCCAACATACAGTTCTAATTAAAATAAACTTAGAGCCAGTGATTGGATCTATTAAGTTAGACACTGATAGATGGGACCTCTGAGTCTTGAGGCTTGGGAAAGGTTAATATGATAAAGATCAACGTCTTATCAAAGTTTTGAGTATACCTTTAATATTTTTTTTGTAACGTATAGTTCAAAATAATTTTAAGCTATGTAAAACAGCAAACATAAAAATATTTGGAGTGAAGATAAGAAAAGCAGAATCTGCTATGTGAATGACTTCATCTACCAGTAGGGAAGTCTCAAGTAACTAAATTCAGCAGAATTTAGCATAAATCTTAGTAAAACAGAATGTAACTAATATTTATGTGTAAATATGCCATAAATTGAAAACTTACATAAATTTATATATTTTTGATGAATAACCAAATTTATATAATTCCTTTATCAGGACTAATCTGTCTCCATATATTCCAGAGCCCAAACACCAAATTTCAGTAAATATCTCAGGATGCCTTTATGCTACCACACATGAAGTAAGTGACAAGCTAGGGCTATGTACGAAATCCTAGGGGATCTAATCACATCACAAAGTACCTCCAGGTATCACAAATGTGTACCTGCACACAGTGCACTTTTCTGTATGGAGGGAAGAAAAATTAAAGATGTCCTACTTTGTTGCTGAAAATAACAAGTCAAATAGGAAGAATCTGCTACATGAGGATGTATAGAAGGCCTGGGGTCACTTAGTAATCCTCAAGTAATATAAGAAGAACAATCTCTTTTCAATCACTAACATAATTTTCCTCTTTAACAGACTAAAAAACATTTGCTTTAGCTAACTGAAGTATAGAGTTAGGGAGACAGTCCTCTATGGTGAGTAGAATTCTGATTTTTAATCTTTAGAAAAATCACCTCTAGGAGCAAGATCTTGGAGTCCAGGAAGAACACAGTGGATGGAGTTTGTGGGGCAGAGTGATGGAGGGGACAGAGCTGCACACAGAAAGGACTCTGGAGATGTGCAGACAGTCTTGATCTAAGGAGAAAAACTGTAATGTCTCAGATGGAGAGTACTCTGGGTATAAATAATGACACATTAGATATTGCAGAGGACAGTGCTAGTGAACTTGAAGATACAGGGATAGAAACAGTTTAAAACAAGACATACAGAGGGCAAAAAAAAAGAAAATGGTTAAAAAACAAACAAAACATGATTCAGCTGTGGGACAAATTCAAATAGACTAATATGGGTATAATTGGAGTCTTCAAAGTTGGGAAAAGCAAGAAAAAATCTTTGAAGAATATTGGTCATACATTTTCTTTCTTTTTTTAAAATCGATTTTATTTATTTGAGAGAGAGAGAAGGAGAGAGCATGAGTGGGGGGAGGGGCAGAGGGAGAGGGAGAAGCAGGCTCCCCGCTGAGCAGGGATCCCGACTAGGGGCTCCATCCCAGGACCCCCAGATCATGACCTGGACCAAAGTCAGATGCTTAACTGACTGAGCCACCCAGGTGCCGCTGGTCATACATCTTCAAAATTTGATAAAACTGTAAGCCACAGAAATATAAATAATATAAAACTATGAACCCACAGAAGTTAAATGAGCCCTAAATTCAAGAAGCATGAATAAATGATATCAAGTCTCTTCCTAATCAAATTGCTCCAAACTTATATATATTAGTTATCTGATCCATGTAACAAATTACCCCAACACGTAGTGACTTGAAACCTTTGTTAGCATCTCAGATTTCTCAGGATCAGGATTCCAGGCAAGACTTAGCAGGCTTCCTCTGACTCAGTCTCCAGCAGGGCTATCCTTGGCATGCTGCTCAGGACTGCGCTAATCTCAAAGATGAACTGGGGAGAATTTGTTTTCAAACTCTTTTAGGCCGTGGCCGGTGGAAGACCTTAGGTCCTCAATAGTAATTGGCTGAAAACATCACTTACTTAACGCTTGGGCCTCTCCATAGTGTAGTCCATAACATACAGCTGAATGGAGTTTGGATGCTTTTTCAAACTTTATGAAGATTTTAGTACCAGTTCATCTTGCAACAAGGAGAGTGGATTCAAATCTTCTCCATTCTGACAAGATACTTTTCAAGGGTTGAAGGGGGAGAATAATAGAGCTAATTCCTTGTGAAGTGCTTCGAGAATGTATTTTCACTATGAAGAGGGTGGGAACAGGGATGATCAGAAGCCTGGGGGAGGGTTTAGGGGGCATCGGTGACTTGCTCTTGCTTCCTGTAGCTCAGGGCAGGGTAACCCTTACACATAAGTCCCACATGCCCTGTAGAATGGGAGCAAAGAGAGGAACAGACTGGCAGGTGATTCAGCATAGACAGGTGCAGGGCATAGCACACATCTCCTCTCCAGCAGCTCAGAGGAATGTTGGGGCCCCCCTGAGACTTCCCCATGCCCTCCAGAGGGTGGGCATTCTAGAGAGGGTTGGCCAGGGGCTGGGTTAGGAAAGCACATAACTTCAGGGTTACAGGGTAGCTTCTGGAGTCCAAGGGCACAGTCTGAATCTCCACTCCATCCACTCCTCGTTCTCTGCGACTTTAGGGAAGTCCTGCACAGAGAGGGAAGAGATGGAGCCTGTCTCCCAAGTTTGGGATGTGGGCTGTAAGTTCTACTTCATACCCAGCCATCAGAACAGAACCGGCACACGGCAGTTATCCAACATCAGTGAAGATCCTGAGCCTTGATTCCTGTGCTTCTGAGTGGAATGCTCACAGCAGGGATGGAGGCCAGGGAGGTGGAGGCCAGCAGGGGACGATGGGCGATGGAGGGCACGGCCTGTGCCCCTATCCTCACCTGAGAACACCCATTAAGTCCCACTGGAATGGAGACAACGGGAGACATAGATTCCTTTCTTCCAAACCAATTGGTTTGGAAATGAGTGGACTAAATCTTCCATAGTTAGAATAGGCTTACCTAGCAGTGACTAGATTAAATTTCTGTCTGAATTCTAGGGTTTGGTGTAACAGTATGTTGAGCTGTAGAAAATAGAGTTTATGTCTCACCAGTCAAATATACGTGGTTTGCAAACACACGCCCACTCCAGTGCAGAGAGTATCTGAAGGTTTGTTTGTCAGTTCTGCCATTAACCCCTCCATAGCCACGCACCCAACGTTGTCACCTCAGCCTCAGATTTCGAAGCAGAAATGTGGATATTAGGTGAATGTTGTCTGTTGGTGTCCTTCCTGCTTGCACACTCTGGATTTCTAAGTTTGTCTGTTTGATTAAAACGGAAGTCACTTCAGGTGCATCTTCTCCAGATCGTGGCCCCTGGCAGCACAGAAACCTGCCATGTCCTCTGGGGGATGCTCACCCTGTGCTGTCACACAAGCCTGTTTATATGGGTCATTCTGATCCACTTGCTAAACACACTGGCGGTGAGATGTGGGGGTTCGGCTTTTCTGTCCATCAGGGTCGCAGGAGAGAGAGGGTGGAATTTCAAGGGACTCAGGAGCATCCTGCTCACCACCTCACGGTTCGGCCAACAGAAGTGCATTTTCTCTCTGTGTCCCACACACTGTGTCACCCCGTGTTACTTCTCACAGATGAGTAGGGGTGGGTTGGTGAACTGCATTTGTCTTACTTCAAAAAGAACACAAATGTCCAACAGAATACTTGTTTTCCTAATGAGGCCCTCGGCAAGTGACTTTAAATCTTGCTGTCTCAACTGCATCCTTGCTCGGGAAGTACTCCCATTTTGGCCATCATGGCGCCCAGCACAGTGTGCTCCGATAAAACGTGTAGGAGCCACGCCATCTGAAACGTCGAACCATCTAAATGTAAACCTGAACCCAAATGAGGAATGATTGATTGTTTATTCTTGGTTTTATCCAATTACACCTAATAAGATTTTCCATGAAGATAAGGAATAATTCATTTCTCATTACGATCCTCCACATACGCAGCAATCACTGTGTGGTTCACAGGAAGAGGGTCTGATTTACACACACACTGATTTGCTGGGCGGTTAACCATTCGTGGCAAGCCCCGAGCTGGCCTTAATTAAAAACAAGACATTAATATTATTTTTCAGAAGCAAAGCTACTTTCCGAATTTGATAAATAGGACACATCAGCTAATGACTTAAGCTAAGAAGCAGGGGCTGGGTGTTTTCCCAGAGGGGCAGCCTGGGAATGCTACAATCGCAGAAGAAGGGCAGCCCACCTGTGTCCCTGGGGCACTGGCCGTCCTGCCTACTCGGTGAGAGAAATGCAGGGACAGGGGGTGTAAGTGAGCAGTTCTGCTATTCCAGAAAATTCCAGAGCACAGATTTGGACGCTCAGAGCCAGGCAATGTTTCTGTCAGCTGGGGCATCTTGGCCAACACAGGTTTGTTTGTGGGTCCTGGAGGCTGGAAGTGTGGGATCAGGGTGCCTGCATGGTGGGATCCCCGCTCGCAGGTGCCCGCCTCCTCCCTGTGTCCTGGCCTCCCTCTCTTCCTCTGCTCAAAAGGCCTCAGTCCCGCGGGACCAGGACCACAGGCTCACGGCCTCACTCACGGGCGATCACGTCCTCAGAACGTCCCCAGTACTGTCACCGGCGCGGGCTTGGGCACGGGCATTCTGGGGGACACAGTTCTGTCTGCAGTCCACGCTGAAGCACACTTTGCATTTGCGTTCCCAGAACTAGTTAGTGCTTGCTGACGGAGCGGCTCTCAGCGGCCGGTGTTCACACCGATTAGCAGCTCACTCGGCCGCTCCTCTCCTCCAGCATGTGTCCCAAGTTGGATAAGCGCCTCCATCGCTTGAACCAGTGTTCATGTTAGATATCTCTAATTATGTTATCTCTATGATTATGTTTTCCTTCAGATCAGCACAGTATTGACAAAGTTTGTGTCGAGTCACGGGCTTTTATATTAGCTCACCGAACTCTATTAAATGGGTATGTATTCGGGGCGCCTGGGTGGCTCAGTTGGTTAAGCGACTGCCTTTGGCTCAGGTCATGATCCTGGAGTCCCGGGATCGAGTCCCATGTCGGGCTCCCTGCTCAGCAGGGGGTCTGCTTCTCCCTCTGCCCTCTTCCCTCTCGTGCTCTCTGTCTCTCATTCTCTCTCTCTCAAATAAAAAGAAAAAAAAAAAAATGGGTATGTATTCTATTGAAATAATTTGGCCCCTCCAACTGCTGCCCCGGAGTCTATGCAGGATGGATGTCACCTAGGGCAGTGAGAGGCAAACACCGGTGGAGAGCTGCAGGAAGAACCAGCAAGGGCACCAGGGTAAGAAACCAAGATTTACGTGTACAGTAGCTGAGCATTAGGTCCCATGCAAGGTGGTCTGCCAGGCAAGCTAACTAAGTAGCCCTGAGACTCAGCATCTCCATCTGTAAAATGGGTCTAAGATGTATCCACAAGGGGCAATGTGATGAAGGTCTTCTTGTATATGAGCTACTAATCTTAGTGCTGGCATATTCTGGAGCTCCCCAGGACGTGTGTCCAAAGCTTCTCCAAGATGCATGTTCCTCTTGACTCTGGCCAGGAAAAGGAAAGATGGGCCGGTTTCTCACCTGCAAAAGGTCATTTGCATAGTCAAGGTAAGAGCAGTATTGGAATGGAAAAGAACAACTCTTCTTTTATTCTAATCCCTTTCAAACATCTAATAGCCCAATCTGATGAGGACTTAAATAACTTCAGGTTTAAGTTGATTTCGGGTGCTCTTGCCATTGAAGGAAAACTGTAGAGACTGAGCTTCTCCTCACCTAAAGGTAGTCTGTGGGGATCTGTGATTCCATAGCAACCATCCAAGTTTTCATGAAAGGTGCTTTCGTGGTCTGGGGCACTGTCTCCTGGGAACCCCTACCCGTGGTGAGGCTGGGGGTCTCCCGTTTCGAGGAGCCCCACTCTTGACTCACCAGATCCAGGTGTGGATACCCAGCCGGGGCTGCCCCAGTTACAGACTTCCAGGCCATGCTGGGAAACTGGAGTCTTTCCTCAGGATTTCCAAACAGGGGGTCCCCATCTGTTATTTGTGGGGAACATTTCCTAATGTTTTAAATACTTTGATTTCTTCCTCTATGACTGGAAAACATTTGTTTACACAGTCCTTATGCTCAAAATTACTTTCACTTGCACATGAAGACGTTTGTGGAGGGCTGCATCCTAACAGCTCACTGGTAGAGCATGGCTACGCTGACGTGCCCGAGGCGGGGTGTTGCACACACGGTCAGTTGCCCGTGGGGGCACACGCCGTGAGCCGCGGCACCGCCCCAGCTGCTCTCCACACTAGCTTCTCTGCAGCAGAGGACACGAGCTTGTTCCACACCAGGGATTCAGTGGCATCGATTGCCCTTGCCTTTGGAAGCCTTGGAGAGAACTCTTTCCAAATATACTTTGCACTGATCAGAAAAGATGAAGTCTGCACCTGCATAATGTGTGAAAGCCAGTGATGGGATCAAGGATAACCTTGTATCACTGAGCCCCCTGCCAGGGCTGTGCCTAGCTTCCTAACCATTGTCAAAGTGAATCTAGGAGTGGGAAAGGTGTGTTTAGTTCTGATTTTTTGGCTTATCCTACCCCGGCATAAAACTAAAGAGAGAATAAAATGCAGTGGCTGGAAATAACAAAATATGTGATAGACACACCCCGGCAGGGAGAACATTTGCAGACAGGTGTTTTTTCAGGAAGCAGCTGAGAGCTGGCTGGACTGGGTTTGAGAAGAACCATGTCTGCCCAGTGTCTGCCCAGTGGTTCTGTAGACACAGAAGAAGGCAGCTGGATAGCGTTGAGAGTGAAGGGGTAACCCAGGGCTGAGGTGCTCCCCAGGGAGGCAGAGATGCCAGCCTTGCAGCAGGAGTGTGGAATCAGGGTGGCGTCCCGGGGGATGTGAGAACTTCACGGGGGCATACACCATAGACAACTTAAAGTTGGATTGCAGGAATGCCTGTAGATCCCTCTGTGATGGATGGCAGGTCACAGAAGCTCTCAGATCATTATTTTCACAGGCCATCTGCCGTTTCTCAAAGCCGTTAGTCTTAAGCATCGGGATAAACAGAAATTATCTAAGAGAGCCAGTTTAGAATAGAGATGCCCAAGCCCTCTGCCCCAAGGATTCTCATTCAGTGGGGCAGGTGGGGTGAGCCCTCCAAAGTCCAGAATACCAGCTGAGTAGGGAATAAAAATAAAACTCAGAGAATTGCTGGAACAATAAGAGGACAGATTCCGTAGGATCTTTGTGGCTAGGATAGTATTTAAATATGATTTTAACAATTTTCTTTTTCAGAGCAATATTCAAATATCACTATTTTGCAATAGTTAGTGGTGTGTTTGCTTTCTGTGGAAACACAATTACTTCAAAAATGTTTATTACAATAATAAAAGGCACTGGTCCATTTAAGCATTACCGTATATCAATATTTACGTGTCAGATGAATTCCCAAACCCTTTGAGGACCTGCAAAGATGTCTCCCCTGAGCCTGCCGGGCGGTTTGTGCATTTGCAGAAATTCACAGAGCTCTGTCGAATGAGACAAATTCCAAGTACTTTGGACGTGGGAACCAATCCCTCGTCCATCTGGCCTGAGATAAAGGAAGATGGTTAGTGAAGAGAGCCAACAGGATGGGGTTGTTCTGCCTTTGGAGGCCGGCTGCTACGCTTGCTGCTGGAGTTTATAGCACTAGGAGGACACGGACCGGTGTCCCTGGGAAGCTTCCGAAGGAGGAAGTTACTGAAATGTTGGAGCATTAGCTTGGGATCCTCACCTTCCTCCCATGGCTGTCCGCTCAGCACCCCCAGCTTGTCTCTCTGCCTGCAGCCTGCTTCCCCGGAGGGCGTGCACCACGCCCCTCAAACACCCTCCCCGTGGGGCCAAGGTCGGCCTGTCGCGTGTGCTGACAACTCCAGAATCAGGGTCTCCTTGGCCGGGGGGGGCCGGCAGACGTGGGCCCTCCCCAGGCCGTCCACCACCCCATCACTTTCTTTCCCTGCACCACTGTCCCCGGCACCTGCCAGGATCCCCTGCCAGTCACCTCCTGCTGCTCATGCCCTCCCTGGGCTGTGGCCAGCACCCCCTCCTTCCCAGTTGCTGGGGTCCGCACCCTGGTCTTGGACTTGTGCGCTCCTCAGGCCAGAGCTCTGTTGCTGCAGGAGAGGTTATTTTTGGTGCAAATGTGAGCATTTCTGCCCCCGCTCAATACCGTTCCGTGGCCCCTGAACGCGGACAGGGTGGTGGTGGCGTGCTGAGAGGCACATGGCCTTCACTAGTCCTCTCCTGTTTCCAGGCCCTGACCTTCATTCTCCCCTCCCAACGAGCACCCCCCCAAGTGGCCTGAGGGTGCTGGGGCTGCTGTGAACAAGGGCCACAGCCTGGGCGGCTCACGCAGCCCAGAGGTGCTTCCCCACAGACCCGGACTCTACAAGGATGAGCGGCAGGTGTGGGCAGGGCTGGCTCCTTCTGAGCGCCCTGAAGGAGAGTGAGCCCCAGGCCGGTCTCCTGGGCTTGGGGGCCCTGGTCTCCTTCTGTCTCCCGCTGAGCTCGTTATCCCAGCATGCATGGTGTGGCTATGGCCCCCTTTCCACTCTAAGAAGGACCCCAGTCCTACTAGAATAGGCCCACCCTGATGACCTCGCTTTAACTCAGGCATCTCTGTAAAGACCCCGTCTCCAAATGACGTCACAGTCTGGTGTACTGGGTGCCAGGGCTTCAACATGGGAATCTGGGGGGCATGATTCAGCCCAGAGCACCCGTGTCCCACCGTTCTTGCCAGAAATCTCACGGAAGAGTCTTCTCTCCATGAGAGCCTCCTCCTCTTGTCCTCCACTCAGTCTTCCCCGTAAGGGAAAGCATGCACACACACACGCTCACGCACACACCCGGGAACCCGTGCCTGTCACACTTCTGTGCCTATTGAACAACACACCTGGACTCTAGGCCCCTCCTGGGCCCACTTCTTCCCTCTCCAGACCCGGGTGACCGTGGGGAGAAACGGATTCTCTAGGACTCACTGGGCTCCAGCTTTATAGAAGTCTGTCTACCTCGCTCCTCAAACAGTGACTCTGCGGGCTGGTGTACCAGTCAGCCCAGGGGACGTAAGGGGGGTGTTGCAAGTGGTTTGGAAGGAAGAAACGATAGAATAAAGTGTAGGGAAAGATTTCTAGAAAATCTAGGAAATCAGTGATGTTAGTGAAAATGGAATATTTGGGCGGTATGCACACAGAATGTGGGTACAAGAGGTGATTTGTCGACTGGATGGCTCTAAAATCTTTCTATGCAATATCATCTTTCAGACATAATTTCTTTTTCTCGCTTGCTCTGACAACTCTGGTTCTGAGAGATGGTGTTCTGTTAGAGCAGTAGATCGTATCCACCTGTTGGCTTTAAAAATCATCTGTAGACACAGAGCAATTAAAGAAAATGATGTCTAATTTATCCGCTCTCAATAATATGGATTTATTAATGGGCAGTCATGCAGGCCTTTGGCCAGCCAGGACGCTGTCAGAGCGAGCTTTCAGTGGGCCGTGCTGCAGAAATCATAGAAAACCTCAGTTTCTGACATCATTCAATGTTTCGCCAGTAATAACTGAAAACAAGGGCAATATAATAATTATTAAGCAGGCTGCTTTCAGAATACTATTGAGCCCATTAATCACTTCTAGTTTAATGAGCAGGGGTAATGATTAACATCTGAGAGTGACTAAGCTTACTGTCAATTTGTGATAACCAATCAACATTCACAGAAAGAAAAGTTAAACACGACACTGCTCAGGTGTTTTGGGCCCTTGGGGTTGATGGGCTTTGGGATAGTCATTGGTGGGGAGTTTGCACAAGTGGGGGGCACAGATCCTGGGGCGAGGGGCCTCTGCCCACTGCCCCCTGCCCACTGTCCAGAAGCTGCTCTAAGAGGCACTGACAGGAGTGCCCTGTTATGTTGGGGTGAGAAGGTTCTTTTCTCCGGCCGAACTCCATTTTCAACCCATAGCTACCTTATGGTAGCTGCCAGAAAAGGCAGGGGCCATTTTCCCCAGAATCTTGCAGTCATTACTGGGTCGAAGAAGTCCTGCAGGTCGGGGCACGTTGGACTCAAACAGGAGATGAATGTTTTTAAAGGTGACATCTCTGAGCTGACTCTCCAGATGGTGAATTTCTGACAGTCTGCCTCAGGACCGCCTTAGGAGAAAACGTGAAATGCAAAGGAGCCTTCGGAGCTGAGCCCAGCCACCCAGGCTCGGGTTCTGTGCATGGGATGCCTCCCTGTTCCCCATTTGTGGTGAATCAATCCGAGTTTGAAAGAGCAACTAATAATCGCTTCAAGACTGAAAGTTGATCAAAATCATTACGCTAGTTCTGCCAAGGGAGTGCTCTGAAATCAAAAGGGTCTTGCTAATCATTAAAAAAATAATAATGAAATAAAACAAAACGTGTGATGTTTTACAGGCTACTTGTAGCTTTTCTGCAAACTGATAGAAAGATGAAATGCAGAGCAGATGCCTTCATTTTAAACTGGTGCTTCTGGAAAACACCTGCTTTGCACCTATTTGAGAGCTGGTCTTCAGAGAGTGACTGAGTTAAAGTGAAATCAGACATTTCACGCGGGAAAGCCCTCCCCACTTCATTCCAACATCACAGCCAGATTGCCAGGTTTCCTCTCTGGAAAGGCTTTGCTCTATGTATGGAAGACCTTCTGCTTTAGGCTTTCATTGATTTTCATCAAAATATAAGTGAATGGGGCCAGGTAGCAGTGCCTAACTCCTTTAAAAAATGTCAAAAATGTGGCCACGTTCAAAGACAAACGTTAAGTTTGATTCTGTAAAGGGGTTAATTGAGCAGGAAGAGGTTGTCAGAGGCCTGGAATCAGGAGCTGTGTGTAGCCCTGTGACTTACCTTTGAAAAAAACCCAGGGGGAGGCGGGAAGCAGAGCTTTGCCTAAAATTGCCTACCTCCATTCAGGGTTTGCTGCTGAGTAGACTCTGCAATAACCTTTCTTCTTTCTTATTGTATTTCTTTTATCTCCTTAGAAAGTCCTTCTGTGACTGAGCTAAATTTAGCCCTTGTAAGAGTATGCTGATAATGGATAGCACATACATTTTTTGGAACAAGATTCCCATTTTTTTTTCTTTCAATCTCTCTCATTATGAATTAAGTAAACAATCAAGATGGAATCAGACCAAAACATACTCGTGAGCCATTGTCCCAGTGTAGTAGAATTTATTAGCCACCTGCTCATTTATTGCTACTTGGGTAGGTTAAATATTTGAATTTGAATGGAAGCAAATCAAAAGTTATAACATTCTGTATAATATACTCAAAGTAATTAACATCCCAACTCAGAGATTATGCATACCTTTTCATGATGGGTCTCTTAAACTGGTAAATGGAACAATTTTGACCTTATCTGGAGTTGGAGGATCTGAGTCCAAACCCCCCTCTATTCCTCTCTAGCTCTGTTACTCAATTTCCTCATTGGTAAAATGGAAAAGAAATGTCTGTGACTCAGAATTATGGTGATGATTAAATCAGCTAAGACTGAAAGCACTACGAACAGCGGCAGGCATGCTGAGTTCTTCTGTTACTACCATGGCTATTGTTTTCCCATCACGGGCACCTGACACGTCTTCTTCGGTCAGCTCTTCACCTGGCCTTGAGGCACAGACATTGCTGTGGTCCTGCCCTCAGCTAATGTTCTGCAAGCGCTGGCTGTCTTTCAGGGATGAAGGGATGAGTGAGAAGGGGTCCTGCCCTGAGTGAGCTCAGGAATGTGAAGGCACTCAGGAGATGTGGACCCTCGCTGCCTAGGACGGGACAGCGGGGCTACCACATGGGAGACTCTCCCCAGCAAGGGCCAGTTTGGGAGGGGTGAAGGCTGTTGAAGACTCAGGCTCAACTGCACGACCTTCCTCCCATGCCAGACTGTGGCTGATGACCAAGGGAGGGGACTGTTGCCCTGAGGACTTCCAGGCAAGCACAGGTTGGCTTGGCTCTGAGTTCAGTGGAGCTCAGATGAGTCCACACACAGAACTCTAGCCCTGGAGCAGTTGAGACCAGAAACGGCTCAACAGACGTGAGTGAGAGTGGCTCAGAGGGCTGTGAAGGCCAGGTGAGCAACAGCCCAAGAGCGCTGAGATCATGAAGGTGACAAGCCCTGTGACATAGCAGGATGTCCCGGGGCTGGATCTGGTGGGAGAGGAGAGGACTGCAGAGAGGGCTGGAACTCGCGGCCTTGGGTGCAAGAGCAGGTGCACCGTCCAGGGGACTCGCGGGCGTGGTTATTGTATAGTGTTGGTTGTGAGGCGTTGGGCAGGGGGCAGAGCGGGTGGTGGGGGTCAGTGCAGGCTCTCAGAGATTTCTCACTTTTAGGCAGTGGGTGCGCCCACCGCAGCATCTGGGCTGATTGCACATGGCCACTCTTGCTATCGGGGAGCTTCTTGTATGCACTCCCCATGGTTCTCTTCCTCCATCTGGAATGTCTTCACCACCTATTTCTGATTAGCTGAACTCTAGTCATCCTTCAAGGTGTGTCCTAAAATGTGTTATCCCCATAAAATTTTCCTACACGTTCCTACCAATTCCAGCACAGAGTGGAGCAATGAACCAACCTAAACCAATTTGCTCTGCTAACTCTTAGGTTTTCATCGATATTTCTCCTTTGAATACCTTCCCAAATGCTTGATATCGGTAATCCCATACAACCTCACTATAGGGTGATTCACACAACACATTCCGTGGACAAATGATTCACACAACACATTCCGTGGACATAATGAAGTCCTAGCCAGCTCTTTACTTTCTGAAGTTCTCTGATGACAATTTGCACAATACGTTTGCTCCTGTTAAACCTCATGGTTTATGTAAATACATCGTGGAAACAATTTTCTATTATCTATAAGGGTGGCACAAAGACATACAAAATGATTAGGTCCGGTAGCTGGGCATAATTCTCTTTAGGGATCAAGCTTCAGGCACCATCCCTAAGGGTATAAGCTACAGAATTCTCACTCCCTGTTCATGCCAGAGTAGAGCATGTTGCCAAAACCTTTTCAATTCCCATGCCTTCAATAACATTGATTTCGTTAACGTATGCCTGACAGATACATTCTTCTCGGTACTGTGTGGTTCCATGACAGCATTTGTGCAAAGTAGTTCAGCGAGGTATTTCAGCGTATTGAGCAGGCTACGTTGTATTGGATAGGTAGAGAGAGGAAATGGAATCTGAGCAGGCGGAGGGAGTTCATGTTGTAGAAAGAAGGGAGTGAGTGAAGTGGATTGTTGAAAGTCTGTTGAGAAGGCTACCCAAGGAAGAACTAAACCATGAGCATCACTTTGGAATGGCAAAACCATGGGGCACGGTTAGGGGTGGTTTTTCAACAGAGGCGATATGAATGAGAGCTCATCACCAGGACTGATTATGCTGATTACCATGACCCTCACTTCACCAAAGGACAAGCCAGTTCTGACATTTGGTATTTAAAGTAGCAAAATACCTGATGCCGAAGTGAGTGAAATAGACACATCTTCCCTTGGTCAGTGGTCACCTCGAGAGTGTGGCCTTCTTGCCCTAATGCTCCGAGGGCTCACACCCCATTGTGTGCAGGTTCCATGAGCAGCTTCCCTTGCCGGCCGCATAGAGCGCATTAGTGAGCGGCCAGGTAGCTCCACCCTTGGATGTGAGCATGTACGAGGCATTAATTAAAACTCCGGATGGAGCTGCTGAGTGCACATTTTAAGAGTGGCATTGAGTTATTTGCTACCTTTCTCTGAACAGTTTTTATGAGAAAGTTGAAACTCACCAGCAGTGCTGGCACGTTGCCCAATTCCAGATCTTGACTATTTTGTTCAGAACCTTGAACTGGATGGGAGGCAAATATTATTCCTTTATGTGAGTCTCTCCTGACCTCCAAAGAAATGTCATAGCAAAGATGATGGCGATAGATTACTACTTACTGTGCACTTTGAAATCTCTGGTAAAGATCTGTCTACTTCGTGTTTATTTTCATTTTTCTCTGCATTTGTTTTCCAAACTGAAGCCTGCTCATGATAGTGCATATGAATTATTCCAGTCTTGAAAGTATATTTACCAGGGGCTCCAATCAAATCAACAAATATTTATAGGGCACTCAGCAGACACAGTGCAGCGTGCTCCGTGTGTTTGGGAGGCATGGGTTGTCCTATCATTCAGTCCTACAGGTAAGCAAAGGAATGTGGCTTGGATAATATACCCATCAACTGACCCGGATAAAACAAAAATGTTTCCCTTAATGGGAAAGCGGGATTAACTACCTTGAATAAGAATTTATTTTGAATTAGTAAGATAAAACTTTTTACTAAACATGCAAACCTTGTAAACTATTGACCGTGCACCCCCTGGGGGTGTAGAGGGAGCAGAGACCTTTCACTGCCCCTCAAGAACCCAGAACCCCAATGGAAAATATGTCCAGGAGAAAATACAAACACAAAGCAATTCAGAAAACTAAAGTCAGAGTTAAAATAATACAAACAC
The DNA here is from genome assembly GCF_002201575.2 of Neomonachus schauinslandi. NCBI lineage: Eukaryota > Metazoa > Chordata > Mammalia > Carnivora > Phocidae > Neomonachus > Neomonachus schauinslandi. The sequence continues at coordinate 147,817,673 of NC_058409.1, forward strand.
CACTCTGCCTGCACCGTTCATGCAGTGGACATAGGTACAAAATTCTCCATAGCTGGAAAGGGACCATTTTCATTCTTTGGGAATGGATATGATATGGGATATGATATGATATGATATGATATGATATGATACGATATGACATGACATGATATGATATGATATGATATGGATATGATATGCACACTTGAAAACCCAGGAGTGTTTGAGGCATTCTGTTCACTCCTTTTGAAGGAACTTTGTAATCCCTTCCTTTGACGGTCATGGTGGAGTCTTTCCCTTGTGACTTTGCTGTGATGCCCTCCCAGGGGACGAAGTACTATTAGCCCAGAACATCCTGATGGGATATTCCAGACTAGGTTATAGTGGACAGAGGGTTTCCTACTTAACAGTGGCCTGCTGCTACAGTGAGTGGGAATCACATTGAAATATCCGTGGATGTTTAAAAAAAAAGAGAAATAACTGAAATGTCTGTGGATGTTTTAGCCTATATTCTATTGCATATTTAAATACTTAAATTCATGTTCAAAAGTATAGAAAATATGAGTTTCTAATGTAAAAGAAGGTAGAGATTTACAAACAAACAAACAAAAACAGACATGACAGCTGTATTAAGTTCCCATTGAATTTATTTGACATTCTGAGACTTTAATCATGATATAATCTATTAAAATATGTTTTAAAACTTCTTGGTTGAAAGATAGAAAAGGTCACTTCCACTGTTGTTGTAACTTTCCTAACTACCAGACACTGGTGTTCAGTTTGGCATAAGAAAGCCATATAGGTCACGAGGAACATCTCATTTCCTATGTCTTTGCACCCACCCTTCCTATTTGAGTTCTGGGGCAATGTGAGTCAGAGTCAGCGCCTGGTTCCAGAGCCTCCCTCACCTCGCTGCACCACACCTTCACGTCCCCTTGCATGTGACCCCTTCAGCAGGCATTCAGGTCTGCCTTTCTTCCTCTTGAACTATTTAGGGTCCTTAAGGTTCTTCTCTGGAGTCTGCCATTCACAGGGCTCTGTTCAGTCATCTGTCCCTGCCCTTCAATGTGTGGAGGCCTTCCTTGTAAAGAATGGTCTTCCACAGAGAGTTTGGGATGACAACCTAGGACTGTATCATCTCTGCTTCTTGACATGGTGGAAGTTTGTCACACTCCCATAGGACATTAGATTTCTTAAAGACATAATGAGTTCATTCAATATAGTTTTTACAACATCACAAAGGGAATTGAAAAAACAAATAGCAGAGACCTTTCGCTGCCTCTTGAGAACCCAGAACCCCAATGGACTCCCTGTACTATCTGTGCACACCTAGGTATGACACCTAACCTCAGAATTCAAGAACCATGGAGAAGAGTGAGGTGCTCATGGAAGTCTGCACACTTTGCCTCTTACAGGTTGAGCCATGTCCCACTTACTGCATGCTAATCCTCTGGTGATCAGGGGATGTCTGAGTATATCTGAATATACCATACTGGAATATGGTGAATACTCAATATTGTATGAGTACAATGCAGTATATCTGAATCTCTGTATTATAAACCATAATTCTGGCATGTTTATGTTTTGCTATATGAAAGAAACTAACATTTATTTGAGCACCAACTATATGCATGTTTCTGTACTAGATGTTTTCATCAAGCTATTGACTCATATGGAAAAGGAATTAGTAAGGTGTTCTCCATATTACATAAAGAAATCCAAGCTCAAAGCAGTTTATGTACCTGGCTCAAGGCCACACAGCTGGGATCTAGAAAGTCTGACTCTTGAGCACAAACCTAGTTCCAAAATTGTAGCTCTTTCAACTGAAACACACAGCTTCCTGGCCACTACCATCAGCATGACAGTTCTCCCCCAGCTGATGTAAAATCTGCATTATGCCATGGCTTGGGATCAACAAGAGTCCTCATTCACCCTGAAATTTGAATTCTGGTATTTTTACACCAAAATTCCGATTTTTCCTGCCCATTATATTAATCCTAAACACTTTGAAGAAGTAAGTCTTTTATAGTCCTGCCAATATTTTTCTCTTAAAAATATATCATCTTCTAATCCTCAGAATATGTAGAAAAACATTACTTAAAAAAATAAAACTCAAAGAGTTGAAATAACTGTTTGAAGTGTGTAATGTGAGAAGTTAGTGTTTTCTTGCTTATTTTCATGGAATAGAACCATAACCTCATTCTTTAATTGTTGGTCTTTTTGCTAAGTAATTGGATTCATAAAAATATGACTGTAGCTTTGTGAACAAATGAAAAATTTGCATTCCCTCTTCTTTATTCCACACACACTACTCTTCCCTCTGACGTTGAAGAGAATTCAGTGCAACCAACTTGTTTTCAAAGTTGCTTTTCTACTAAGAGGAAGTATTTCCTAAATGAGTCCTGTTTTTAATAAAGGAAAAATTCAGAATAATATTCTCAGGCCAAGTCCAGTCTGAAAAACACAGGGGGGGGCACCACTAGTGACTATTTTCAGGTAGAGGGGTATTAAAATATCTCCTTTAATATAGATAAACAAATGAGTCAAGAAAATCATTATATGTTAATCAGGTAATTATTTTTTTAAAGATTTTATTTATTTATTTATATTTATTTATATATTTGAAAGAGAGAGAATGAGCATGAGCAGGGGAAGAGGGAGAAACAGGCTCCCCGCCAAGCAGGGATCCGGATAGTGACCCGAGCCGAAGGCAGACGCCTAACCGACTGAGCCACCCAGGTGCCCCAGGTAATTATTTTTTAGTGAGTTAAAATTGTATAAAAACAGAAACAAGTCTGTACTTATTGATTGGAATTATTGCTTTTTAATTTATTTTGGTATTTTTAGGAAGGATTCACTTTGTTACCATTCAAATATCAGCGCTGTTGACATTTTTTGCCAGGCAAACCTTTGTTGGGGGGTTCCATCCTGTGCGTTGTAGCATGTTAAGCCATGTCCCTATTCTCTATCCACTAGGTGCCAATAGCAGATCCACTACAGTAGTGACAACTGAAACCGTCTTCAGGTGTCGTCAGGTATCTGCTCAAGGGCAAAGTTGCCCCTCATCCGTGCCCAGTCGAGAACCACGGGGTTAGGGTAATACTGGCTTATAATATTGAGTAATCACTATGCTCCAGAGACTGTTCTAAATACCTCCAAAAATTAAGGCACTTGATAATCAAAACAACCCAGGGAGGTAAATCTTATCATCCCCAATTTACAGAGAAGGAGCTGAGGCTCGGGGAGTTCGGGAATCCCAGCTGGTAAATGGTAAAATAGGGCTCAAGCCAAAGTTGTCTGACTCCGAGGTCTTAACTCTTGACCACTAACTTTTCCACTCTGGTATTTACGAAATGAAAAGTCAGAATGGAAGGACAGAATAATCTAGTGATTGCTAATATCTGCAGAGGATAAGGAGAAGCGTTGGGATGATAAACCAGAAGCTAGGGGACTTGGCTGGAGAAGATTGTTTTATATGAGGTGTCTGAGTACCCCTCTTTAGACAACTTTATTTCTGAAGCCATGTATATGTATGGCAGTCCACAAATTAAAGCAAAAAGAGGGAAAAAGTAATCCCCAAATTAAAACAAATGGAAATATATAAACCCAACAACATGTCTGATTGACAACATAACCATTCAGGGAAAGGAAGGGATCCAAATACCGTTTGAACCCCGAGCAACGGCCTTCATCTTCCATGGGACTGATTTTAAGGACAATGAAGGGATCAAAAATATTTTAAATCTTACTCACTGGTTTTATTGAACCTATTAACAATGGTATACGATTTTTCAAACTATTTCACACATTTTGGGTGGAACAGATAAGTAAATATACTAGTATTAGAAACCATGACTTTCAGCTTCAAGGAAAAAGGTTACCAATATGAAATCCAAGACATTAATAGAAATATTGTCAACTTAAATTATGGTTGAAAATATTAATATATGCTCATAATTTTATCCGTACTTGTACTACTTTCTGTACAGTGAGAGATCTGGAAACAGCGGCGCCGGGCGCCACAGCCGTACCTTGCATCTACACCTCGGTTTCTGAATATACCCCCGTCCCCTGCCGTAAATGGAACCAGGGCTGCTTGCAGAAATGGATGTTTCTAGGTCTGAGGCAGGCAATTTACAAAACCAGCTGGGATATCTTGTTGTACCAGGAAGACTCATGCCAACATAACCCCCACTCAAACGAGATGGAGGGGGTGACCCATGGCCACATGAGAATGATTGTGGCACCAAGATGTATAATAAATGCAAATGATATTTTTAAAAAAATCTTTGGAACCATAGTATATGAAGAAACGGAAAGAAAGAGAGGAGGGGAACTCATTTGCCCACTCCGGCATTTACTGTTGCAGAACCCCGCTATGAACATTGATAGTCAAAGGTGAAGTACTAACCATAGATCTTGACACACTTGTTTTTCCTACTGCAGTTGGTGAAGGAAAATTCTTTATATAAGAATGCTATCTAAGAAATAAAAAAATGGAAAGTATTAAAAAATCTCTATGCTATAAACCCCTCAAAAGCAAGCTGATGCAGACAAAACCATTACTTGTGAGTGGCTGATGAAAAAAATGCATTTGCAGTGGAGAGGCCAGTCTGTGACAACCTTCAAGATGGGCAACGATGAGCTGCCCCAGCATTATGTGCCCAGTGTGGTGAATCATGGAGCACACAGCTCACACTAGGCTTCCAGCTTCTAGTGGACGGTATGGGGGATAGTGTCACAAGTTACGTGGCACGTTGTAGAAACACACAAGACAGGAGACAGGTCTTCCACAGCGGGTTTGTGTCTTTGGAAAATCAGGGTCGGGGGAGGACATAGGGAAACGTTCTAGACCAAGTGAGATCCCAGGGCATAAGGAGGCCTGCATGCTGATTACATTGCTGGAAAACTGAGTGATGGTTAGAGAAATCTGATCTCTGCCCAAAAGCAAATAATCGGTTCTTGTTAATTCACTCAAGGATAATAATTGAGCCAGGTGTAACAAATTCAATAGCTAATAAAAAATGTAACAATTGTGACAGGCTATATTTTACTCAGGCATGTTTCTATATACAGACATGGTTATCATGTTGCCATATTTGCTTTAATAATTAAATACAGAGAATGTGTGGTAGTTGTCAAAGGTGATTGTAGTATTTCTTCAATTTTCAGTATATTCAACTATTTAAATAATAAAATCTTTCAGATCACTTAGCCTATTCATCATTTGGGTGGGCGTAGAAAGGAACCTGAAACCCAACTCTAATAACTAATGAGGAAAAGAGGATTTCCCTTATTCCTCAGCCAACTGCACTGACCAGGGGACATCCTGCTCACACTCCGTCTGGGCCACACCTTCAGCATTTCTAAGTTACTTGCTACTCTTGATTTCCCTACTCGTTTTCTTGGCTCCAGGTTCAAGTGAGTAAGTGTGGCACACCATCCCATAGGCATGTTAGCTCAGCTGAGAAGTAAAACAGTACCGTGAAGGGTCTTTGCAGTTGTGTGCAGTGGGTTCATCCTGGGCATGGGATGGGCAAGGTAGCAGAATGTCCGTGTGGTGGCAGTTGGGCAGGAGGTTCCTTGTGAAGGCTTCCAGCCATACAGGTCCTGGTGAGCGGCACAAAGGAAATCCCATTCTCTCGGGGTGCGCCCAGGCAAGCCTTACAAAGGCACGCTTACCGACAGCGATTTGTATGTTTGGTGGGATGGCTTGAAAAACAAATTTGGGCTGGAGGTTCAACATGCAAGCCTGGCTACTCGCGGGATTCAGATTGAAATGAGAAGAACAGATGTTTTGCAGAATGGGACTTCTGTGGCAATGGCGTAGGGGTAAAGAATTACGGAAGGAAAATTAGGGCAAGTCTGCTTGAATCCCACTTGGAGGGAAATCAACCGTAACGGACCTCACCCAGGCCTCAGCAAACCCGGCGTGGTCATCAGAGCTACCCTTTCCTCCACTGCTCTGGGCCTGGAAGTGGACCCTTCCCTCTCTCAACCCTCCTAAAGTCACCAGTAAATTCTTAATTACTCTCCCTATCTTTTAAGTGTGGGGATTCTTGGGGGAGACCCTCAGAAGGGAGCATGAGCTCAGAGGACAGACGGACACCACTGGTGCTGGCTGGGATACACATCCTGTAGCCCCACATCCCTGTGGTCACGCCATGGTCGGCGCTGAGCTCCGGTGGCCGGCAGCAAGCCTGGGGAGCAGTGGGCTCTGAGCGAAGCCTTGATGAATACACAGAACATTCTCCTTCATTAGCTGAGAAGTTGGGAGGCAACTAATGCAGGCAGGTGGGGTGGGAGTGAGGAAGTGGGAAGCAGGTTGAACCTCGGGGTAATTACCTGTCCTGAAGGTCCCATGGGGGCACATGGCCCCGCAAGCCAGGCGCACCCAGCTGTGCTTCTCACAGTTTGCGGAGTGGGGGAACAAAAAGGGGGAAAGATCAGGAAAAAGGAGAAAAAAGAGAAGAAGCGAAACCCTTCTGTTTTCAATGAGCCCGATTCTCCCCACCTTATCTCAAGTTTAACGTTAACAGTGAGGAAAAGAGAAATATGAAATAAAATATAGGTCAAATTCTAATAAATCACTTTCATGGTTGATGATATCATGATTTTCTTTTAGGCGACAAAGATGTTAGGCAGAAAAAAGCACAGTCTAAACCTAAAATTGCTCTTAAAAAAAAAAAAAAAACTTCAAAAAACAAACACCTTCGCTCATATCTTGAATCTGATCTTTCTTGTTAAAAACACATAGACATAATTATTCCATCTGATCAAGATTTAAAGTAATCACAGGGGGCGCCTGGGTGGCTCAGTCGTTAAGCGTCTGCCTTCGGCTCAGGTCATGATCCCAGGGTCCTGGGATCGAGTCCCGCTTCGGGCTCCCTGCTCGGCGGGAAGCCTGCTTCTCCCTCTCCCACTCCCCCTGCTTGTGTTCCCTCTCTCGCTGTGTCTCTCTCTGTCAAATAAATAAATAAAATCTTTAAAAAAAATAAAAAATAAAGTAATCACAGGTAAAGATTTCAAACACTTCTTGTGTTGTCTGTATGAAAAAAAAAAAAACTAACGACTTAAAAATTAATCATTAAAAAATAGTCCCCTGAAAATTTCACTGGAATCAAATTATAATGAAATAAATTAGTATCCAATATAAAGAACAATGACCAAAAATTCCACATAAAACAGTTTATCACTTGCTCATTTGTTTGCTTGTGCCCCCTTCACCTTGGGTAACAGTGTGGGTGGATGACATTAAAACACGAACCTGTAAATGCTCCTTCCCCAGCTGCATAGGGTTGTCTGTAGGAAAAGCCTTTGGATCGATTTCCAAAACCTGCTTTGACTGTTTAGGATGGCTTTGTAAACATCTGCTTTTGACAAATGGTCTCTGAATGTAGAAAGTATTGCCAAACTCCACCAGCTGAGCACACCTTACCCGTGGGGGGTGTGCCCTGCCCCACAGGACAGAGCCCTCCCATCCCACATGCCTGTACCAGAAGGTAACAGAGGGGATGATGTGCAGAGAGCTCCTCACAAGCGTGCTGAGCTACATTTGAGCGTACATGCGTGTTTCACATGCTTAGCTGGAAACCCAACAGGCTCTCCGCAAGGGAACAGGGAGCCAATGTGAAGGACAATTTCCATACCTAAGTTCCTCTTTTTGATATGGCCTTGGTTTTATATCTGCATATTGACTCAGCCTTTGTAAACATGATAGAGCACCAATTGTGCTCCATCCAATTAGCCCAACCTTTTCTTGGTCATAAAACTTTATGCAAACTACCGCTCACAGGCTTTGCAGTCCAGGGAAACAATGATAGGCTTATGACTCCTAATGATTTTTTTGGCAAATTGCTAATAAGAGCTCATTCTCTCTCTCTCTCTCTCTCTTTTTTTCTGCAAGACCTTCAGCTGATGGAAAAGTAAAAGAAAAAAAAACAAGGACTGTAGTCTCATATAGGCAGTGATGATGACAGACCCATTAATAACACGGATCATTAAAATTTATAAAAAGCTATTCTTAATATAGGATATAAATACATTTCTTGGGCAGAGCTATGAAATTTATAACCTTTTTATTGTCACCAGAGGACCTTCCTACTGCTCTCCCCCCGCACTGTCTGCCCTCTGTCATAAATCACTGTGTGGTTAATAACCTAGATTACAACCACCAGTTGCATTTACAGAATTAAATATTGACCTATGTGAAAATGTTATTACATTTTTACTGATCGGAAGACCACAGAACAGCCCTGCAGGACATGTAGCTGGACAGAAATATCTGTGTAATTTTTGTTGGAAATACAGTTATAGGGCACTCAGTAACAACTGATAGAGTTTGGGGCAATGAGGGAGGAAGGGAGAAAGTGCTAGGTCCTTAATTTTACAGCCAGCCAAACCTCAGAAGGAGGCCATTCTATTGAAGATTTGCACCTTATTTTTAAATTAGGAAGCTCCAGGCTAAATGCATGATGCAATTGCCAAGCCCCAAATGTAAGAGCCGTATGCTGAGAACTATAGTATTCACACAGAATAAAGCTTATTGAAAATATTGGTAGAATTCAAATATGAATCAGATAGTGTGCATTAGGACAGACACAGCCCAATGTCCTGTTATTTAAAAAGAACCATTGATCTTGAAATCTCTAAATATTGGAGAGATATTTTCTGTTCACTCAAGAAAGAATCAAAACAAAAACTTTTATCCCTAAGGAGTGAGTTCGTATAATCACATGTGAGAGTACTTAGCATATTCAGATGTTCAGGACTGGCTGGTGATCCCAGACTAGGCAGGTGAGTCTAATGACAGGCTTGGTTTGAAGAATGATCACAGTTTGGTCAGGTTAATTGAAAGGGTTCAGAACACACACACATACATACACACACACACACACCACTGGAAAATGATAAATGGGCAATTGGACATACTTAAGGAAAAGAATGGAAATCATACTGAGTCATCCAAAAAATCCCAGCTTTATACTGGCCTCTTTCTTTAAATCTAAGGAGGATAATTCACTTATCCAAATTATAATGGCAAGGATTAATTACAGTGTCTTGGGACTGTGCATTTCATATAGCATCATTTTTTCTATTCTTTTTCATAATTGCTGTGTTATTTCACTGAAAATACTAAGGTCAAGTATTTAGTCTGGAAAGACCTTTTAAATGGTTGTCACTGTGAACCACATGCTTTAATAAATACATAAATCTGGACAGTTTAATGCAATTAATTTATGAAGTTTTCAAATTTATAACCCTGAAAGGAGGCATTAAACCGTATTATTAAATTAAAGGAAATCAAAGGCATCCTACCAAGAATTAGACAATGCCCACCTCATAAAATGTAATATTCCAAGTATGTTATAATGAGATACAAAGGAAATTAATGGTCCTCACTGCATGACTGGTTGGTTATATAACCATAGTGTGTTGTGTGTGTTGTGTGTGCTGCAGAATAAAAAAAAAATACCTAATAATGTTAATGCTACAGAAGTTACATTTTTAGTAAAGAGAAAAGGAATAGAAGTATGAGATCAAAAGTTAAGTCCTGTGATAGAATATCTGAATTGGAAATATTCTTATGAATACATTTTCTCTTACTTCAAGACCTGTCTTGGGGCGCCAGGGTGGCTCAGTCATTAAGCGTCTGCCTTCCGCTCAGGTCATGATCCCGGGGTCCTGGGATCGGGCCCCGCATCGGGCTCCCTGCTCTGCGGGGAGTCTGCTTCTCCCTCTCCCACTCCCCCTGCTTGTGCGCTATCTTTCTCTCTGTCAAATAAATAAAATCTTTAAAAAAATAAAAATTAAAAACAAAATTCCAGGAAAACTTACCTGAAAGGGGGTGCGTGGGGAGGGTAGAATATGTTGAATAATTTATATAGCCAGGTTTGTGAGTGGTTGAACTGAACTTCCCTGAGGAATTATCAGAGCTGGTTTCAGGAATCTAACAGTGTGTCATTCCTCCGGATTGGTTCTCTTTCACTCCGGATTCAATAAGGAAATGAGAGAAGAGCCTGAAGTGAGGCAAAATGTGGATGTATGCATGCACGTCTTCATATATGCACCGATTTGTTCAATCTTGGCAAGCTCCTCTCAAAACATATTAAAAAAAAAACAGTCCTATTTTTCACCTTTATGACCCTGGAAACCTCTATCTCCTTGCCCCAACCTGGAATGTTTGCTCTCTGGACCCATTCCATGCACCACCTGGGACTTCCCGTGTGATCTCTGTTTCCCTCCCTCATCCCATTGGATCCCATTTCCTGAAGCTTGGTCTTCCACTTTCTTAATTCCCATACTTGTTCTTGTGGAGCAAATACTCTGTGGACCTTCTGTAGGGGCGTATCTCAATAAAAGGATTGAGATCTCAAATAGCTGGAAAGGTCTTCAATTTCCCTTCACACCTGATGGTTACTGGAGCTGGAATTCTAGATAAGCAAGGATTTCACTCAGACCCTTGCCCATGCTCATTCTTGGTCCACCTGGATCTTTCTTGATCATGACTTCCACACTTGGAATGTTCTAGAATCTTCTTTATGTTCTCAGAATTCTGAAATCTCCTAACAATGTGTGTCTTAAGGCGTTTTTATTTTTATTTTTTATTTATTTCCAGTCTTTCTTTATCCTGAGTGGTCAATGGAATCTTCATGTGGAATCTGAAATAATTGTGCGATTTCTTTAACGTTCTTATTTCCTACCCTCCATTTCTCTGTTTTGTCTTTGATTTGTTGGATAGTGAAACTCATGGACTGATCCTCTGGCTTTCTCATCCTTTTTTCTCCCATGTTCCATCCCTTTGTCTTTTGTTCTAATATATGAAAGAGTTTGTCAAATTTGTTTTCCCATCCTTTCAAAAAATTGTCTACATAGATAAATATACACATATTTGTAGATTATGTATAATTCACATATACACATATTTATACATTACATATATTAATTTCCCAGAGTATTTTCTTGTTTCTTAACACTTGCTTATTTTTCTTAATACTTGCTTATTTTCCCAGCATCTGGTCCTTGGTCTGTAGATGAGAATCTCCCTGGAGCTTAATTCTCCTCCCTGCCCTGGTACCACTCACTTCCGTCTCCTTTCATCTCTGTCTGTTCTGGCTTTGGGCTTCCTTCAAATGTCTCGTGTTTCTTGGCTTTCCATTCATATTTAAGAGAGACAAATGAAAAAGTCTCTCTAGGTTCTGGATGGAGAGAGTCTGTTTTCTGGTGGTTCTATTTTGAGGTGATGGAGGATGGATGGGTCTGCTTCACCAGGAATATCCAGATATCAACATCTATGTGTCTTTTCTCCTATCCCAACCGATTTCCTCAGATAGAAATTGTCAATGTCTTCTGGGGAAGGAAACCTGATCTTGGGGAGCTGATGGAGAGGAGTCCATGGATCCCCATGGTTTAGGACGCAAACTCCCATTTAATCAGCTGTTGGGTATAGTTCTGTCCTCCTGTTGCCTACAGAACCATCGCCAGTGCCGTCCCAGCCAATGATGCTCCCTCCTTTATGTTGCCTGTGTGGAGAAGGGTGGTCCCTGACTATACATGCATAGGCAGGAATCTCGGCGCACAGATGCTTCTTATAGAGGTGGGTTCACTTTTCCAGACCCTGTATTCTGCATTTAGCAGGGTCTGGTGCCCACCAGCCTTTGAAGCAAGAAACAACCAGTGTCCTAACAGCTGCTCCTTCCTACTCTAAGCTGTTGGGTTCCAACACCGTCTGCTGCGGTCCATCTGTTAGCATGTGCGACAGGTGGTATTTCTCAAAGATGACCATGACCATATCTCTCATTCCACATGCTCTTCCAGAACTTGGCCACCCCCCATGATTAGGTGGGGTCTAATTCTGTGTCCTTGAATCGGAACCCATGCATTACTTCTAAGAAAATGATGCTGCATGATCTTTAAGCCTTGGTCAAAAAAGAGGATGTGACTTGAGCCCTGTTAGGAAAAGAACTCAAACATGGAGCCCTGGTTGCCAAAGAGAAGTCTGATTGCCCTGAGGCTGCCATGTTGGGAGGAAGCCCTGACAACAGGAAGAGGTAACATATAGTCAGACACTGGTCCCCAGCCTTCAAGTCAGCCTGAGGTTGGATCTTCCCAGCTCAGGACCCAGGGCATCATGGAGCTGAGGAAAGCCTTCCCTGCCCAGAGTCCTGCCCTGGTGTGGGGTGACCAGCCAGCAGCAATGGGGACTGGGACTGGGACACCACTCATCCATCCCTTCCCATTTCCAGTAATGTTTCCATGTTGTCTCCATCTTCTTGAATATATCCTTCTTTAAAAAAAATATTAGCCCATTAATTTGCTTCTGCACCCTCCTATTAATTTTGTACTAATTCATGTCAGTATATATTTGATGTATTTGGAATTATTTGTTGAGAGAAGCAAGAAGAAGCATGCCTGCCATGGTCATTAAATTAAAATCCTCAATCCATATCTCATCCTATGTGAAATAATGGAGACCGCATTTATGATTTTTGTATCAATGAGTAGTTTACTGAGGCTAAACCCCACCCACCCATCCATTAGCAAAGCCTTTTGGGAACTGCAAATTTATCCATGCCTCTGGACTTTATTATCTGACCCAGGATGAGCAAATCCCAGGAGAACTGCTCCTCTCCGTCTTTGCCCCGAGGCCCTCCTGCACCCTTGGGAGGACAGTGTGCCCGGCTCAGGGCCCACACAGATGCCCGGATGGGCTCCCTCCGCCGCCTGATTGAGGAGGCCGCAGGCCGACTGACGTGGCTGAGCCATCTGTGTTAATTGCCAAGACTGACGGCAGGGAACAGTGTGGACTATGTTTGCTTTTCTGTGGTCTTCCTTACAGAGTGTGCACAGACATGACCTTACACCCAGGTATTAACTTGCAGGCTGGGAGAACGTGGCCCAGGTTAAATCATGTCAAGTGTTTGATTCAAGTAATACATTACAAGGGATTTACGGCCTCTCTGAAACTGCATGTCAAAGGAGCATCTTTCTCTTCGGTCCTAAGCTTCTCCCGAGATTACATTTAATGAGAGGCTGAAAAAGTAACTCGGGATCTCATCCACACCACATGCACATAGGATAACACTAAACAGAGGTGAATAGATAGGCATTCGGACCAGAATGGACACATTTGGAAAAGGAATTCCATATACATAGCCTCCTATTTAAATGTAGCTTGATCTGCATGCATATACCGTATAGATCACCACTGGAGTGGGATGCAGAAGGCTAGCTTTGAGGCGTGCTTGCCCTGATTACCTAGACTCGGTGTGTAAAGATTTTACTTTAAGGTTACTCTTACACTTCTTACTTGCGAAATACATCTGAACTCATTAAGGAAGAATGCTGTCTTCCCAAGAATTAAAAATAATGCTTTGACTGCATAATTATCAAGCAGGTTAAGAGCCCTTTATTTGTTTTATTTTTCCTTCTTTGAATTTTTCATTCTTTCTTGATGAGGACCGTTTTGAGAATGTGACTGATCAATGCATTTTCTAAAATGAACCCCTCCTTCTTGTCCAAACCCCAAAAGTAAAGTCTTTAAAAATTGGAGCTCAAAGAAATCCCTTCTCTATGTTAAAAGGAATGTAAATGAGGTTCTAAGAATTTGCCAGGAAAACTTTTTCGCACATACATTTATTCCACAATGTTTCACTTAATACTTTTTCTTCCCAGAAGCCCTTATATTAACTTGCTTGAGTACACCCCAAAACAAAAAATATTGGGTGATTCATGAGTTTCTCTCTCTCAGGCTTCAGAGGTGCGGGTGGGTCAAAGAAGCAGGCTGGGCAGCAATGGGACCTAAGCACAGAGACCCGGGCTGCAGACCCCCAGTGATGTGGATGGCTTCCTGTAAATTAAGGATTCTACCGACGTTTAGAGGCAGGGCCTCTCTCTCTCTCCTTTCTGCCCAAATCAAGGGAGCTCCAGTCGTACTTGAAATCCCTTGACGACTCAAAGGCAAAGATGCAAACCTTCTTACCATCAGGAAGACACATATCTGCCGGCCTCAATGAGAGAACATAATACGACTTGAAATAAGGCTTTCAAGTAGGACAATTTATGGGCAGTCTTAAATCTCCCTGACCAGTGACTCGTTCAACCCAGGGCATGATGCTGACGGCCCGTCGCAGCTGGAGACACCTCGGGGATGCAGCCCCGCGGCCCCCAGCCACAGCCCGGACGTCTGTGAGGATGTGAGTTCCTGCAGGTTCCCCAGACGAGCCCAGAGCGAAGGTGGGCAGAGAGGCAGCGTCTGGGGATGGAGTGTCTGAATGTCTGCCCCCACACAGTGGCATGTCGGAGAGACCCACAGAGCCGGCCTCTCCCCTGGGCTGCATTTGTGCATTTGTGGGGAAGTTTGGGAGTCCACGAAATGTTTTAGGGCCATGAAAGCACCAAGTGAATAAAATGCTCTGTTTCTCTCTCTTTCTGCTGGGTTGGAGCACAGAAGCCATCTGCCCTCCCCAGGGACAACATGCTGCTTATTCAAATGAGGCCCCGAGCACAAAGGTGGCCTCAGTGGCCGACTCAGCTTGTTTCCCCAGCAGGAGCCCCCACTTTGTTTAAGCTTTTAAACTCTCTCTCCGTGGCAGGAGAGAGCTGATGTTTAGAGCACAAAAAGGACACAGTGTCACCTAATGTATGCGCCTGTCCCGTGGAATCCTAATGGTGCGGTACTGAGGAGAATTTACACAAACTGTATAGGAATGAAAAAGGGACATTGATTGCATTCAGAGAACGCAGTGACTCCCACTTCTTGTGGGGCTCTGAGCGCCGGGCTCTGAAAGGGCCTTTCACGGTGCAGGAAGAAAGCCTGGTGCAGCGCGGGGACATTTCCAAGGCCAGCCGTGTGTGCCTAGCAACTGGGCCATGCGGTTCCCAGTGCCCGCGCCCGGGCCCTCCGGCCCCTGCTCGCTGTCTGCTCCACGGAGCCCGTAATGAGGCTGTTGTGGGCTTCGCTCTGCTCCCGCGTCCTCGTTGACCGATGTGTCACCGTGCAGTTCAACGTGCGAGCCGGTGAAAGAGCCACAGTCCCTTCATCAATGGGTTGTGAACAGAGGCCCCAGATCCACCAGCACCTGCGTCGGCTCCCGGTGGGCCGCAGCCCCGCTGATGCTGCAGAGCCCGTCCGTGGCCCACCGACACCTCCATGCGCCTTCCAGATGGCCTCGGGTCTGGGGCATAGTGTCTTTTCACTGTCGAGAAGGCATTTAAAAAGACACGTGAGATTGGAGTCTTTACTTTTTTATTTTATATTATTATTATTATTTTTGAAGATTTACTTATTTTAGAGGGCAGGGGAGGGCAGAAAGAGAGAGAGTGTGTCAAGCAGACTCCCCGCGGAGCAAGGAGCCCTACACCGGGCTTGATCCCAGGACCCTGAGATGGAGACATGAGCTGAAACCAAGAGTTGGAGGCTTAACCGACCACACCACTCAGGCGCCCAGAGATCAGAGTTTTTAAAAATGCGAATAAAAGTCACCCTTATAATCATTGCAGGGAGCAGGTCAGATTTTCAAAGGCAGATGGCAGCATGCAGGTAAAGGGGTGCAGAGGGCAGGGAGGGTGTCCTCCGGAAATTTGCGGCAGTGGCGAGCGCAGGGCTGGGTGCGCTGCCGGGACGCACACGGGCCCCAGCCATCTCCCGGCCACTGTCACAGCCACTGGCCAGGCCTGCCCAGACCCCTGGGCTCGGCCCTGTGTGAACACAGGGCTTGCCCTGCTCTGGAGAGGGGTCTAGAAGATGCAAGCCATGGGCAGGCATTTTTTTTTTTTTTTTGACTATGTGGCTGCTGTTTTTGTTTTGTTTTGTTCTTTAATGATGTTTTTCCAATGTTGTTGCTGTGAGCAGATCTACTGTCACTGACCAGTCCAAGAGGGGTTGACCTTTTCCTTTTCATTCCTTGGGGACACAGAGTTCCTATGAATTTATTATTTCCCGGGACCTAACTGTGCATAAAGAGAAGTGGCCCCTTGTTGGTTCCTAGCAGCCCTGTGTGTCTAGGTTATTGCCAAGAGGAGACCGTGCATGCCCACCTGTCCTGCACCGCTAGCTTTGAAGGGGCAGGGAGACTGGGTAGACGGAGTGGGGGGCACAGGGTGCAAGTTGGGAAGGAAGGACAGGTTGGGGGTAGGAGGTGATGCGAGGGAGGCTGGCCTTGAGGTGGACAAGTGAGATTCCAAGAGTGTGTATGAGTTTATCCCAAGGACGCCCCCCGTCCCTGCACAGATGGGTCATCATATCTCCCCAGGGACAGGCCAAAGGAAAATGTGAGCCAGGCCACCTCTGTCTCCCTCCACGTCCCGACCTATACAGGTGAACTGCCAGCCAGGAGGTGCAGCTGCTTTCTTCTGTTCTTTCCTTTGGCCCCCTGCTTGTCCTCCTCGTCCTCAGCTCCTCCTCCAGGTTCTTGTTCCCAAGTGCAGCACCCAGGTAAGCTGCCCCAACTGTACCTTGGTAAAAGGCACAGGCAGATGCTGGGTGACACTGGGGGTCGGCATGGGGTCCCATCTTTCCCTGCACTGTCTCCTCCACTCGAGCCTCAAGACCCCTTGCTGCAGACAATCGGCAGTGGTGGAGGATGTCCGGAAGACGGTGGCACCTGTGGATTCCTTTCCCAGCCCACTGTAGGCTCTGGCAGGGGACATGTCCGGGAGCAGTGTTTCTGGCTCTCCTGGGCTGTCCGCTCTCAGAGCAAGCACCTCAGCACCTAGCCATTCTGCCACGGGTGGCTGTCCCAGGACTAACCTCCTGGATGACATGAGAACAGAAGAACAGCCCATCTCTTTGAAGATGTACTCGGTGCCAAGCACTTGCTCTGCGGTCTGACCACAGCATGCTCCACTGAGACTCATTTCCAAGGTATATGAATCCAATCATGATTCATCCGCTTACTGCTGTGTGCGTTGGGGGTGTTTAGACTTCTAATAATGTTGGTGACACACCTAGAATTTTTTATTTGCAAGTTACATGGATACACTGTGCATACTGGTGGTTTCAGTTTAACACAGATATCATCTTAATAACGTTGATATTTAAAATACACCCCACATGAGTGTTCTCTCAATGGATTTTCTTTAGTGCCGTGTCTGGAGATAGGGTGTTCAGCATGCACCTGTAACTGTGATCTGATTTATGGAGTGAAATAACACCTGTCATTTATTAAGCTCTTGCCCTGTGACAGACACCATTAAGTGCCTTCTCTCATGAGCTCATCTTTCCCAAACCACAAAGGGCAATGTCCTATGTGCTTCTTGGGAGGTGGAGTGAGTTCTGAGGCTGGACTCACAAAAAGTCAGCCTGGGGATGCTGGGAGCTCTAAGTGTCCCCTTGGCTATGGGGCTGCATGTAGGTGGCTATTGGTCATCTGGATCCCTGAACATTGTTGGCCCACCCCATCACCTTTCCGAGATCATGCCCTTAACAGGAGGCAGCAGACTGGAGTTTGTGGGGTCATTCAGCAAGCACCCCCAGCCTATGGTAGAGCAGACACGGGATCCCAAGTTGGCTCTCAAACCCACTGTGCAGGCTACAGGGTAGAGCAAGAGAAGATGCAGCCTAGGGACTCTGAAGTCCAGAGGGGTCACACTCAACCAGATTGCCAGGATATTTCCCATCTGGTCATTCATTCATTCATCTCTTTATAATAAAGGGCACACTGCCCTGAGCCAGACAGGATAGCAGAGACTGTTGAGTCAAATACCTGGCCCTTTAGGACACATGGTTCAGTTGTGTGTTCTTGGTCTTCTTCCCAAGGTTGTAGATCTGGGATCATCTGGGGTTAAGGGCTTGCCCTGAGCTAGAAAGTCTTCTTCACAAGCGTGAGCTGTGCGTTCTTCTCAAGTGACTTTACTTCCTTGTCTTGTCTCTCCACCTGCAGTTCTGGGGTAACGTCAAGCCAGGGGTGTTGGCCATACGATTTGCCAGCACAAAGGAAAGAACAGAGCAGGCCCTGGGAGCAGGTCTAGAAACGATCGATCCTTCTGAACTGTGACCCGCTCTTGACCCAATACAAATCTGCCCGCCAATCCCCACTACACGGGAAAAGGGCATGGCGAGGACATGGTGTGGCTGTGCTCTGTCCTTGCCTCACACAGTAGCGCACTCCCCGCCTCTGCCCTCCTGCCCTCCCCTCTTCCATCCTCAGCTCTCCACGCGTGGCCGCACACTCAGCCATCCAGAGACCCCACGCCCTGCACCACCACTGCGCACTCCGTGTGCGCGCTGGGCCACAGGCGAGGTTCTTGCAAGCTTTTGTAAGAGCTTCAGTGTGTTTTAAAATTTCTAGAAGTAGAACATGATATTGTATACTTTTAAAAGTAGGGAGTATCTCTTCGTAAGGTTTACTGGCCTTCACCTCTGTAGTGACCCCCATATGAGCAAGCTAGGTGGGCACTGCCATACAGCTCCTTGGGATGCACATGGCTTATCAACTTTTCAGTATCGAGCCAGTGAGCGAGAGAGAGAGAGAGAGAGAACTGGATGCCAAGGGTAGCTCATCGTTTCCTGAGATGCTTGCTTTTCTACAGGCTTCCATCTTTGGAACAGCAAATGAGGACAGAGGAGAGAGAATTTTGGGGCAAATGGAATAGCAACATGAAAGACAGACACAGATGTCTAAGAAACACACACAGTATATTCTTAAACTTTTCCATGTGTTCCATTAGGTCCTGACCTAACCTCGGAGACCCCGTCTACATGTACAAATCTGTATAGCCTGGGACCAGCGCTGGCTGTCCTCATGCCAGGAAAAACGATGAAATGCATTTTCTGCTCAAATTTTATAAGCGTCTGGTTCTTAAACCCTATAATTTGGGGGGGGGAGGGTGGAGTCCAGTTGCCACATTTTCTACCTCTGCCTGGGGTAAGAGATGGCCATATGGAAGGGAAGGATCCAGACTTGGAGGTTATTGGAACCAGGTCTCCGAGGCATGGCAGACACAGGCAGACCAAGACTGGACATTTGGCCTTCACCTGGTGCTCACGTGATCGCACATTGTTTACTTAAGTAGCTGATGTTTGGTAGGAGACTATGGCATAGAATAGAAGGAGTAGTCTAATTGTGTAGGTATGTTTGTGAGCTCAAGTTCTCTTTTGCTCCAGAGTTCCAATTCATCTTGCTCGTAGCAGTAGAGTATGACCTTTGCCTGCCTTAGACTCACGTCTCTGGAAGGTGAGGTGTTCTGGTCAAAAGAACAATGGGTCCAGACCCAAAGAGTTGGCATCTCAACCAGCCGCCTTCACCAAAGTGCCATGGGCAGTTGATGGCAGATGTTTTGTTTACTTCACATGCCTTTCTTCAAGAACTTGCCCTTCTCTTTCCCCTGTAGCTGAATGAGTCTCTCGGTCACGATGCTCTGCCCTGAGGAGGAGGGGCAACATGACCCAGCTTGGACATAACCGTCCCTCACCAGTCTTGCAATGACACAAAGGGACCCAGCAGGTCCATCTGCGGCCGTCACTGGGTTGGGTAGAGGGATGCTCAAAGAAGGAGCTTCCCTTTCCACAGGGTTGATGAGCAGGATGGATCTTTCCTCCTGGCTACACTGAACAAGACAATTAGCAGTGGAAAAATGATGAGAACAATATGCCTAGAGGAGATGTGGGGGAATAAATGGAAAGAGGGAGAAGAGGAGTTCAGACAGGAGCCATGTGAGTATCTGGGTCCGGTGCTGAGTCAGCTTCCATTCCTGGGTGAGAACCAACCCTGTGGGCACGTGCGTGCTCACGTGCGTGCATGTCTCTGTGTCTGTGCACGCGTGTGTATGTGTGCACATGTGTGTGTATCTGTGTTTACAAGGCTGACGGGCTCTGTACTGCTCCCTCCACATCTCCGAACACCAGCTGACACTTCTCCCAGTTTTTGAGGGAATGGACTAGAGTACCTCAAGATTTTCTTTCCAATTCTATGATTTTATAAAATAAACACTTAGAGGGGAAAATGGTAAACGAGAAAATGAGATTTAAAAACAAATGCTTCTAATCACCTATCTGAGTGTAATGGACTAAGAAAGCATGAAATTAAAGTATCATGTACACTAATAAGTACACCATTTGTATTTGTATTTATTAAATGCCTCTTCCCTAAGCAGGGAATTCACATCCAGGATGCTTTATCCATGTATTACTTTTGTCAAGGACCATAGTCTCTCTTGCTAACATTATAGCAGTTTATGCATGAATCTAATTTTCCTTCTTGGTAATTTCTTGGAGAACTGGAATAACCTTGGCATCTGTCAGTTAACCCCGAGCCCTCACAATTCAATGAGGGGGGCTCCGTCTTGCTAGCTTGCGGGAGGGACTTGGTGGTGACCCAGGCTCCTACCCCCTCCCACCCCCTTTATCAATTCCATTTGCAGAATTGATCTCAGTCTGCATAGTCTTGGTTGAGGAGGCAACCACTCACCCAGGGCTCCCAAAGCACCTATGGTTAGGGCATGTTCCCTGAACTGTACTCTTTCTCCCAAGGCAGCTTGTGAATCGTCTTAACTGAGTGTGCCATTTCCTTCATGCTCCCCATTCACCACCTTAGACACTGCAGGTTTATATGAAACGGCTCGGCAATATTGAAGGTCCTGGCCATCTGCACAAAGGATTTTGAGGCTCACTTCCAACACGAGCCCTTGAATTTCGGTGAGTCCCTATTGCAATGTCAGCACAAGAATTATCTTCTGGGGGCGCCTGGGTGGCTCAGTTGTTAAGCGACAGCCTCCGGCTCGGGTCATGATCCCAGGGTCCTGGATCGAGCCCCACATCGGGCTCCCTGCTCGGCGGAAAGCCTGCTTCTCCCTCTCCCACTCCCCCTGCTTGTATTCCCTCTCTAGCTGACTCTCTCTCTGTCAATTAAATAAATAAATAAAATCTTAAACAAAAAAAAAAGAAAAATTATCTTCCAAGTTAGCCCTTTAACGATTTGCAAATAGAAGTGGTGCCCTTAATTTTAATTCGTGTTTTAAGTCAGACCTTATGTTATACTCAATTATATCTTAAGGACTTATTTGCCAAAAGTATTTAGAGCCCAAGGGCTTACTCTTCTTGCTTATAAAGGATTTGATGTCTATAGCCCTTAATAAAGTGGGCAGCAATTATTAATATAGTAATATTTTATTAGTTTAACTGAAACCAGAGATAAAAATGTTTCAAGATTGAGACTTAGAACATTAAAGCCAAATTAAAATAAGTCCAAGAGAAAGTCTGTGAACTTAATTTAGCTGAATTCTACATTTTTAAAGGAGAAATAGTGATTATTGTTACTCCTGGTGGTTAAAAAAGAACAGACCGGTGCTGAAATTTGAATTTCTGGACTTATTAGTCTTTCATTAGATCAAAATGCCAAAGCCAGCAAAACTTGTTTTGAGTAGAAAAGGGGGCATTGTGCCAACACTCCGTGCCTCCCAGAGGCCGGCCCCATGCCCGGGGCTCGCCAGGGCCCTCAGCTCCCCGGGGGATGGTGGACGACGGGAGAGCCCCAGCCCCGAGCCTCCCCCGCGCGGTGAGAGGAAATTGCAGCCGGCCCTTCCTGATGTGCAGGCAATTAGCAAACCGTATAAATTTTAGTGGGAAGTGAAGGGCTCGGAGTCTTTGAAAAACAAATCAGTCCTTGGCCATGGAGTCACCGAGCACGGGGAAAGGGTGACTGAGAACCCCGTCCCTGCTGCGCTGGGGACCGTGGTTCCGGGGACAAACCCTCTTTCCACCCCACGCTGGTTCTAGACTGAACCGCCTTAGAAGAGAATGGACTAGAATCCCCGCCACATAAAGAAAGATGCAAACACGCCCAGGACTGTATGCTTCCGTGTTGAAACATCCTTCCAAGAGCTGCATTAAAATGCTCGGTAGAGGGATTATTACTTAGTAAGTTATTCGAAGGTAAATGGAAAATTACAGATTTTTCCATCTAAAACAGGCACTGAAGGATTGTTTTGGTGGTTTTGCAAAATCTCCACCACGCTCTTCGCCGGGTCAGCATCCGGGCTTCTGAAGTCACAGACACGGAAGGGACCGCACCTGGGCAGGTGAAGGGGTGCACATTGCCCCCAGTACTTCCTCAGCCCTGGAGGGCACGGTTCTGAGCCAGCAGTGTTTATTGCAGTATGTGGTGCTCTGCCCTAGCCGACTCGTCTGTGTTGAAACACCATTGTGCCCCCACAATGGATCTAGCATCTCATTCCTCTAAGTTGGACATCACAATGAATAAGACATTAGGCCAGAGGCAGTTTTGAGTGCCCGAAGCAAGATTTTAATATATAAATGCACTTTCACTTTTAAATATTCACAGATATTTTTTGATTCGTCAAAGTGGCTGTAACAAACACGACTTACTTCTTACGTTCTGAACAAGTGTATCTTTTGTGTATGTCTGCAGGAATTCAGTGCTTTGCATTCCCCTGCTGAGCAGGGTCCGAGAGCAGAAGGTGGCCCGCCCCGGCCTCCCTCCTCCGGTTTGCAGAATGGAGAGACGTTGTCCCTGGCAAGGTGAGACCCAGGAGCCCCAAACGAAGGTTGGAAGGGAAGACACCTGTCCGAGTGGGTGCTCTAAGCTAAGCCACAAGCCCCGGTCCCTGAGACGAGTGCCCGCAGTTCAGGAGATTGACTCCAGTAGTTCGGGGGGCTCGCCGCAAAGGTGCTCACTCCAGAGATAGTGAAACTGTGCACTTTAGGGAAACCGATGGGATTCCCCAGAAATGCTTCTCAGGGGCTTGCTGAATGGCAGCCGGTCTCCTAGATGAGCAGTTCCTGGCCCCCTGACCCCAACAACAGCTCACAGGCCTGACGCTCCTCTCCGACGCGGGCCTGGAGGAGGATGTGGGGGCCAGCGGGACCCACGCGTGCGGTGGTGAGAGGTTCGGATTTCTCCTCCTGGACTGAGGCATTGGCTCTGCAGATCCACCTGCTACCAGCCATCCTGCAGAGTGGGGATAGTGATCCCCACGCCACACAACGTCTTCTGGCAACCAGCGGGCTGGGGAGGGGAGCACGATGGTCCCTCCTGCATGGTGGGCCGGGGGAGGGCGCCCTGGCCCGCCTGCACACTGGGCGTGGCTCCTCACCTCTGCCCCCAGAGGCCGCGAGCCTCCCATGGGCCCTTCTCACCGTCGATTCGTCATCTCCTGGGAGGTGTTTCCGAGCAGTGGTGCTATTGTTCGCCCATTCCCACTTGGCAGATCACCGGACCCCTGCCGAGGGCGCTGCGTGCAGGGACCCCGCATGCAGGTCCCGTCAGCCCCGGCTCTGAGCACCTTCACGGGAGCAGCGGCTCTGTGGTCTCTGCTGGCGCTCAGGTTTTCCCAGACTGTTTGCAGGGTCCGCGGGGCAGACAGCACGAGCCGGCCCTCGGACGCACCTCCCTGTGGAGGGTTGTGCTCACAAGGCCCTCTCTCCCACGGCTGCTGTGTTCACGGGCCAAACTGAGTCCACTCTCATGGACTGGCTTATCGTGGGCCATATCTGGGTGTCTGATCTCCTTGCAGGCAAAGATATTGGTAGAAAGGTCACCTAGAAGCACTTTCCTTCCAAAATAAAGCCAGATAGAGGGCGGCAACAAAGCAGGACTTCTGGAGGCCCCCTGAGGGACTTTACTTCAGCCACAGCAGATCCGTGGAAAGGGGCTCACGGCGAACTTCACACAGGCCACTTCTGTTTGCAGCCCAAAGTCTTCTCTCATGAAAATTTATGGTAAATTTTCCAGCGGTGTAAACGAGTACCCTTAAAAACCCTTCCAGACAGACTAATAAAATGGAAGCTCATTCAAAAAAAACCTCTCTGCTTTCATGAAAAATGATCCACCATTAAAACTGCTGGGATTCTCTGCAAAAGATGAAGGGGCCAATAAATTCTGAGGGAAGACCTGGGTGTCAGAGACGTCGAGGCTGAACGGCGTGGACAGCTGGACGTGTGCGGAGGGAGCGCCCGTCGGAGGAGAGAGGGTACCTGGTCCTGAGTCTGGGGGCTGGTCCGGCAGGCCCACGGCTAAGTGCTCAGTGTTCAGGGGAAAGACAAAATATACTTGATGGGTATTAATACAGGCTTAATGAGGACTGTAAGACTTGTTTCAAGTTGAACAAAAACCAACCTAGTTACTCCTACCTTAATTAATTACTCAAGAATATATCTTGTTCCGTCAACAGTGAAACAAGCATGAGAGCCATAAAGTATTGTTAAAGAGCTCTGTGCAAAAGAAATGACAAAAGCTCATCTTACGGGAAGATCTAGCTACACATATGAAGCGTGTTTTAAAATATGCATAAGATATGTAGTCATTATATATGAAACCTGATACCTATATCAGGTTACTTGCTGGACACTCCATCACGGTTTGTCAGTTTCAAACACGTTTATCTGGTGATGCAATACAACAAATAAAAATGCAAGAAATAGTGCAAAACAAATGCAAATAGTATATTTCAGTTTTGGGGACAGACGAAATAGCCACGATACTATCAAGATAATTGTGCCAGATTTTCTAACGGGGTAATTTGCCTACGTTTAACTTCAGGGAAGGAGTTTCCCTTTGAAATCTTGCATAGTCTTGAAGAAGAAATTATTTGCAAATAAGAAGTGGCTATAAAAGGGTAACCATGCCGTTAGCTACACCGATCCTCTGGGCAGGTTGGTGTTCTGCCATATGCTTTCGGAGGGGATGGGGCCACAGCTCGCGCATGCACTATGAGCAGGTGACTGTGGGCTAATCACAAACAACCAGGAAGCACTGACAGACTTGTGTTTGTGCCACGTTTACGTCGTCTTTCAAGTAGATACTGGTTGGCGTCCATCACACTCACTGGTATTCAACTCACCGCCTCACATTCTTGGGTCCATAGAGATATACCCCTTAGAGCACGCCCTTGTGTGAACAACTGTCAGGCAAATACTGGAGCTCAGGAATGTTCTGTGCAGCTAGGTAAAAGCGTGGTATTGGTATTGAACGTCCCAAACATTTATTTGTTTATTTTTTAGTTGTGCTCAGCTTAAACTGCTGGATTTCAGAAGTGTTATATGCAGCCCCCTTTCCTCAATACGTCACCGCTTACCTACCTGGCCGCCTTTCTCCCCAGAAAGCTCTCTTCCTGGTGCACAGGACGAGGTCAGATGAGGACTTTTGAACTTTCTCTCCCTGCACCTCCCGTGCCTCTTGCCTGTGCCCAGCTGAGTGAAGGTCCAGGAGGGAGAAGGCTCACCCACCCCCTGGGCATTAAAGTGGGCAGGGCAGGCCTCTCCTCCTCCCAGCCCACCATGCTGGCACAGATTAGGCATCCCCCCAACTTCATAAGGCACAGCCCACACCCAGCTACATCAAAGTCATTTCCACTCAAGAATGGAACAGGTGAAGAAGCAGAAGCCAGGCTCTGGTGAAAGGCGCGGTTGTGGGGGAAGGGCTGCCCCACCAGAACTGACCTGAGATGGGGCAACACGACCCCAGGCCCATGGAGTCACGACCAACAACCTGCTTCCACTGGCTCGACACAAGTTTTAAGGAGTCTTGCAGGGTAGTGTAGGGTAAGGGTCTGAGCATGGCTGTTAGAAGGATCTGTCCAGGGGCACCTGGATGGCTCAGTCGTTAAGCGTCTGCCTTCGGCTCAGGTCAT
Organism: Neomonachus schauinslandi; assembly: GCF_002201575.2. NCBI lineage: Eukaryota > Metazoa > Chordata > Mammalia > Carnivora > Phocidae > Neomonachus > Neomonachus schauinslandi. The sequence continues at coordinate 147,843,239 of NC_058409.1, forward strand.
GATCTCAGGACCTGGGATCGAGCCCTGCATCGGACTCCCTGCTCTGCGGGAAGCCTGCTTCTCCATCTCCCACTCCCCCTGCTTGTGTTCCCTCTCTCGCTGTGTCTCTCTGTCAAATGAATAAATAAAATCTTAAAAAAAAAAAAAAAAAGAAGAAGGATCTGTCCAAGTGGCAGGCTTTGCTGCTGGCTATGAGGCCTTGGATAGGAGCTCACCTGTGACTAAGGAAACGGCACCTTCTGGAGTCATTGTTTATGTGGGTTACCTAGCTACTGGCTTGATATCTAGTAGAAGGGCAACACGCACTGGTTGTCTTTTCTTTCCCATTGTCAGTTTTGAAAAAAATCCACTGGTTTGCACACTGGCTGTCATTAGCAAGTAAGGACGATGTGGAGCTACCTGAAGTCCATGGAGCTGGGGGAAGGCATGGGTGAAAGCAGACACCCAGAGAACTCATGGAGCACCTGCTGCATGGAAAGGGACACATGGAGCTGTGTGGGCCAGTGTCTTTACTCCAAGAGGTGTACATGTGTGATCTTAGAACATGTTCAGAGATTCTCTGACATGTCCCTTTCCAAGAGGTGGACGTTGATTTCCCCGCCCATGAGTGTGGACTGGACTCACAGACTCACTTCTAATGAAGGGAATACACCAGAAGGGATGGGCTGTCACTTCCAAGATTGAAGACAGTGGGTCCCATCTCCGCTGTCTCTGTCTCTCCCTCACCCTCTCTCTTGTGTATCTCTTTGTCCCTATGTCTCTGTCTCCATCTCTATTTCTCTGTGTCTAGCTGTGTCTCCATCCCTCTCTCTCTCTCTTTCTCTGTCTCTGTCTGTTACTGCCCTCCCCCCCCCACCATCACCTGCTCTAGAGGAAATCAGCTACTACGTCACCAGGACTCTCAGGCAGCCTCCAGAGAGGCCTATGTGGTCAGGAGCACAAGCCTCCAACCAAGAGCCAGAGAGGACTTGAGGCCCATGAACAGCCACGTGACTGAGCTTGAAAGGGGAGTTCCTCCCAGTATGTCCTTCTGATGAGACTACAGTCTCAGCCAACCACTCCACTCCCGAGCTTTAATGCAGCCTCATGAGAGATCTTGGGCCAGAATCATCCAATTAAGTCTCCTCCAGCGTCCTGACCCACAGAAACTCTGAGGAAATTAATGCTTGTTATTTTTATTGCAAAGTTCTGGAGTATTTTGTTATGCAGTAAGAGCTAACTAATACAATACCTTACAGAAAAGGGAGCATAGGTGTACTTCATGACCTACACAGAAATGCTCACACCGGCATTGTTTGTAATGACTCAGTATCTGTACACAGTGCAGCGAGTAAGTAGGCTGTGTGCATTCACTCATGGGATTCCACACACTAGTACGGTGTGTGCATTTTCAGGAGTGAATCTCACAGGTAAGGTTGCATGAGAGAAATCATATACAACAGTCTACACGGCATGTTCTGTTCATGTGAAGCTGTGCAATAAGAAAAATTCGTCTGTGCTACTAGATGGTGGGAAAGAGGTTAGCTAGCAACACTAAACCCAAATGGTGTAATTTGTGAAATAAGTAAGTTAGATTTGATCTTTTTGTGGAGGGCTAGTGTGCAATTATTTTAGCTTTTGTCAAGCGTGCAGTCCCTGTCACAACTGCTCAGCTTTCCCTTCAACGCTGCAGAAAAGCAGCCTCGGGAACGCCATTAGCGAATGGGCCTGACTGTGCCCCAATAAAACTACTTACAAAACAGGCTGCAGATTAGCCTTGGCCCCAGGGGCCGGGGTTTGCTCACTACTGCTCAAAGTCTAATAATTCTAAACACTGTGACTATTTCAAAATACAGTTTTATTATTTTAGGACTTTCAGACCTATGCTAAAATGGAAATATGTCAATATTTTAGCTTTATTTTTCATATTTAATAGAAATAAAAAGAAGGGAGAGTGAGAGGGATTAAACTTTCCAAACGCTCGTGAAGGCCTTCCCAGCTCAGGGTTTGGCTGGAGTCAGAAGTCAGTCCAGCTCCCAGGCATGGAGCTGTCCAGGCCCTGCTCCTGGGAACACCACCCAGGAGGTTCGGCCGGCCAGGGGCTGCGTGGGCTGCTGTGTGGTGCTCTTACTGCTGGATTCCAGCCACAGCTTCGGCTCGAGTTCCTCATCCCACAGTCACCAGATCTCAGAGCCACAATGAAACAACACATGTCTTCTTTTCACCTGGATATAAATCTGAAATTTCTAAAGTAGCTAGTAATACCTTCAAACACTCATATTTTGGAGTAATTGTCATAGATTATATATATGTTAAAAATCCAAATGAAAACAAAACACATAGGCACCTGGGTGGCTCAGTCGGTTAAGCGTCTGCCTTCGGGTCAGGTCATGATCCCAGGGTCCTGGGTTCGAGTCCCGCATAGGGCTCCCTGCTCGGCGGGAAGCCTGCTTCTCCCTCTCCCACTGTCATCTCTCTCTCTCTCTCAAATAAATAAATAAATAAAATCTTAAAAAGCTGCAAAGAAAATAAAACAGGTAAAATAAAACATTCTATGTTTATTTTTGCCCGGGAAAAAGAAAAGTTGTCCAGAAAATGCACTGCTCTTAAGAGCCAGTCACCTCTTCACCCCCACTTTTGGGGAAGGTGTGAGACATCTGAGCTCACCTAGGAAAGGCCCCCTGAGCCTGCAGGACTTGTGTCTGGTGGTGGATGAGCCCAGGGTCATGGAATTTGCCCTCCACCAATGACAGCAGCGCCCAATCTCACTCAGTCCAGTTCAGAGCCGTGAAGCTCTCGCCCTGTCTACGCCCTCAGCTGTTTAGCAGGGCTGGCTCCCAAGTAAAGGCTGCAACATGCAATACTCCACTAAAACAACCCATAAACATTGCCCAACAGTGGATGAAAGGAGCAATGTCTTGCTTGTCACCATTATGGTTGAAGGGTGGTTTAGCTGAGATCAAAGAATGACTGCGAGTAGATGGTCCCACGTTTGGCAGACTATGGCCAAAGAGCAGATATCATTGCTACCCGCCCTGATGGGGGGAGAAGGCAGGCAGCACAAACTTCCCTCTAAGCTCTAGGGCTGTCGATGTTCATCAAAACAAACAACCAACACACAATTCAATAATCCAAGTGACCACACCGAATGAAACTGACTTTGTAAGAATTTTGTGTCTTCTTCACAGCCTGATATTTTGAAATCCAAGATGCATTTTCGGATCCAAGTCCAAAGAAAATGGCCAAAATTAAAAAGAAAATGAAATAAAATAAAGACTTGCCAGGCCATAGGCAGTGAGCAAAAGAATAGGAGAGGCTTTGGTCACTGGCTGGTAAAAAGGGAATGTAATTATCCGTTACTGTCTCCACTGTCCCCGCTGGGATGGCATCTCTACCAGGTAGACCCCATGATAAAAGCTAACTCAATTTTGATGCCATTGTCATCAAATGACCTCAAAAAAGTCATAGGAAATGAAGCACCGTACAGACTAGTCACTACGTACATAGCAAACTACCTGTCACAAGGTAGGTTAAGCAAGGGAAGACAAAGGAAATAACCAGTCTCCTAGGCTAAACCCTAGAATGTCTAAAGCTACAAGATGCAGTGTCTCATTGATGTGCTATGGAAGACTGCCAGTCAGAAACCAGTCAGTCTTCTGTGTAAAGCTCTTAGCTGACTTTCAAGAGAAAACTCCCTCCCTAGGTAAGTAATCCGAGTAAGGGGGAAATAGGCAAATATGAAACATGGACAAAAATCTGGTATTCTTCAACTTGTCCCCAGATCATATGGTCAGGCAGTCAGGATGGCAAGTACAGTTGGAAAAACCAGCTTGATCGTGAGATACGATGTACTCCTGCCAATGCCCAGAAGTGATTTAGAATTATCTTTAGACTCCAACAGCAAGTTACGAAAATATGCCAACTGGGGTTTTAATGCTGAAGAATCTGTATTTATATATAGACAAGTTTTTGTGTAATCCCAACTGATGCTTCAGTGAACCAGTTGAAGTTGTAGGTACTCACTGTGAAGAAGCCCCCCATGGCACCTGCCAGGCTCCCACCCATGGCCTCTGGAGGTCAGGGTTCTACTACCCATCTGCCCCATATTTTGCTGGGAAGGCAGTCATCTTACTAAGAGGCATAGGAGAAAGGATATGGGAACATCACTGGTTCTCAAACATGTTTTTATTTATACGTAACAGCTTCATTGCTTTGGTGGTGAGGATCTGTGGGGAATGCAGTCAGCATTCAGAGTCTAGTCATCCAAATGTACCTTCCTGTGTGTGTCTCTCCGAATATTGCTCTGTCCAATATTTTTAAAGACAATATTATTTAACTGATATTGTCATCATTTTACAAAGCCCACTTTTGAAGAAAGGGGTCATCAAGGGAAAACGTGTCCTGTGGTTGATGTTTCTTGGTTTTCAACACCTATCCTCATAATCCCGTAGTTGAGAACATTGTACCTTTCAAACCAAACTTTCCTCTCAGTGATACCTGAATTTTACCTGATGATACAGGTCTGGCCCAGGTTATGCTCCACAAAGGGTGCTCTCCTTCCTCTCTGCCCCCAGCAGCAGCCCCCGGGGTCTGGGGGTAGGGGTGGTACTTTTCATCTCTGGGATATACTTCCTGACTGGAGCACTAGAGGTTCTCTGCCATGTTTGTTGGCTACATCTCTTACAGAATTAATTAGTTAAGATAATTAGTTCTCTATAGACTATAACATCTCCGACTATCACATGGCAATGGCACCAGCAGTTCAACCCAGCACAAAGGAGCTGATGAGAAAGGACTCCGAGTGAGAGTAAGGGAGGAAACAGGTAGACTCCATGTAAGTGACCGGCCGTCCACATTGTGAGTGTGGCAGCTCATCTCACCCACAAGGCTGAGGGTGCACTTCAGCCCAGCTGAGCTTCCATTAGTCAAGTCAAGTGAAGCAGAAGACAGCGATGTATGGCTGGACACAGGCTGATGGGCCAAGGTGCAAGTGGGGACAATAATACATTAATAAAATAAAATTACTAAATAAAGGAAAGAAAGAGAAGAAGGAAGGAGAAAAATCTAAAACAGGAAAATATAAGGGAAGGGTGACAAAGAAGACAGTGGCCATTCTGACCACCCTGCCTTTTTAGCATGTGCTGTCCTTGGACCATACCAGGGAAGGGTGCAGTGGCTGGGGACATTGAAGTATCTCATTGAAGTAGGATCCACTCTGGTTTCTTGAGGAACTTTCTTCCAGAAGTGGTGAGCTCCTTCTTCTTCTTCTTCTTCTTCTTCTTCTTCTTCTTCTTCTTCTTCT
>NC_058409.1:147848529-147945492 GCF_002201575.2 Neomonachus schauinslandi
TCTTCCTCTTCCTCTTCCTCTTCCTCTTCCTCTTCCTCTTCTTCTTCTTCTTCTTTTTTAACATACTATTTATTTATCTATTTATTTACTTATTTATTTATTTTAGAGAGAGAGAGAGACAGAGCACAGGGAAGGAGCAGAGGAGGAGAGTGAGAACCTCAAGCAGACTCCCTGCTGAGCAGAGAGCCAGATGCAGGGCTCGATCCCAGGACCCTGAGATCAAGACCTGAGCCAAAGTCAAGAGTCAGATGCTTAACCAACAGAGCCACCCAGGCACCCCTGAAGTGGTGAGCTCCTTCTTCTAAGACATTTCCTTTCCTGCTGCTTATTGGAATTATTTCTGCTACTGTGGACTTCTCTGGGTTTTCTATTTCAAGAGGCAGAAGTAACACTATCAAATTTCATGCAGTAGTGATGGAGTGACGTGAGTTGCTGCTGCCCACCACTCAGCATGATCTAGTACTGTTGGGTCCTCAGGAGAGGTCAGACCAGACTGTGGAAGTGGCACATGTGTTTATGGGTGTTCTGGCATAAAAGTGGTACATGGGAACCTACCCCGGAGGTCAGAGAGTACTGCATGGACTTGGATGCATTGCCCAAGAGTTGGATAATTAAATACATGTGTACATGGTGCTTCTAAAGGATGTGGGGGAAAGAATTTACTTTGTACAGACCATCCAGTTCCACGTGTCACACATGTTAAAAAGTTGGTCAGGCATCCTATATCTATACTGAACATGTGAATTGTATGACACTATTCCACGGGGGAGAGAGCTATCTATAAATACGGGGCAGAATGTAACGTAATGTAGCTGCTATGGAAACAGCATGGAGCTTCCTCAAAAAAAAAAAAAAAAGTAGAAAAATTATATGATCCAGTAATTCCATTACTGGGTATTTACCCAAAGAAAATCAGAACAGTAATTCAAAAACATGTTTATTGCAGCATTATTTGTAATAGCCAAGTTATGGAAGCAACCCAAGTATCCATGAGTAGATGAACAGATAAAGAAGATGTGGTGTTTATATACAATATAAGATATTACTCAGCTGTAAAAACAAAGATGAGATGTGCCACTTGCAACAACAAGGATGGACCTAGAGAGTATAATGCTAAGTGAAATAAGTCAGACCGAGAACGACAAACATTGCATGATTTCATTTACCTGTGGAATCTAAAAAAACAGAACAGACAAATAAACAAACAAAAAGCAGAAACAGACTCATAAATGCAGAGAATGAACTGATGCCTGCCAGAGAGGAGAGGATGGGCAGCATGGGTGAAGGGGAGTGGGAGGTCTGGCTTCCAGTTTGGAATGAGTAAGGCACAGCGCAGGGAAGAGAGTCATGGTACGGTAATCGTGTTATATCATGACGGACGGCAGCTACACTTTCGACGAGCACTGCATAATGCATAGACTTGTGGACTCACTAGATTGTACACCTGAGACTCATGTAACTTTGTGTGCCAACCATACCTCAATTAAAAAATAATAAAATCACACTCAAAAAATGAATTACATTAAATTTTAAAAATACGGGAAACAATTGTTACCGAACAGTCCTGAGCACTGACACAATTTCTACACAGGAGACAGATGCTCTTATTCCTGAATTAGCGTCTGCGGTCTGTAGCGAGTGCTGCACATGGGTCTCTGGGGACTGGCTCCCCTGCCCCATCGTTTGCTCCTGTCCGCAATTATGAGCAGCCTTTGAACCTCATCCCCCAATGCTTGCTAAGATACTGGACGAAGTACACCCAGCGAGTGGCACATCAGTCTGAACCTAGGTGGGACTTGAGAGAAGCCCCAACACTTTTTCATCTTGGTTCTTGCTTATGGGGCAAATGTGAGGACGGGGTCCAAGCCCTAAAGGCCACCGCCTGACCAGTGAGAGCCTTCTTTTCAGGACCTGCTTGCATAAGTCACCTCACTTTCAAGGATATTAGTGCATTTATTAATACTGAAGCTTGTCACTGTGATCGACTGATGGATTTCAAGTTCAGCGTGACTTATTGACAAATTCAGTATTTTCATCCCATAATATAACTTACTTCTTAAAAAAAAAAAAATCACCATTTCCTCCTCCGCTCCCGCTCCTCCTCCTCTGACAGAGGCTTCCTTAGAAGGATGAAGAGTCAGAAAATTGGATTTGCTGTGTCAGGGAGATAAAGCCAGGAAGTATCTGTTTTTTGCAAGGGCTTTGCTACTACCCCTATAGGACCCCAGAGGAGTCACCTGGGAGAGAACAGCACACAAAATGCCATCTCTTCATTTAGCAAAGACAAAAGGTGTGCTAAAAAGGTCCACATCAAAAGGCTTCGGATTACTAATCAGGCTAATGACCTGATAGGCAAATCCCCTAAATCCAAGGTCCTCATTGTGTTCCCACCCTGGACCACTTACTGAAGTCCTTTTGGCCTTTGGCTATTGAAATCCTGCTCTTCACAAGGTACCCCCAAGAAAGAGGCATTTGTTATTCTATCTTGTTCAAAGACTATCCCTGAATAGCTTCCAGGCTTTAGTTTCTCCTTTCCTTAAAAAAAGAAGAAAGAAAAGAAGAGGAAAAAAAAAAAAAAGCCTTGCCTGAGTTAAATGGATTAACCACCTTTTCAGTGGGTGTGGGGAAAGTTGGAGTTGGGTCTTTATCCCCCTTGGAGGGTCTGAGCTGCAGCTTTTCAGATGCACATATGCCTTTAATGACTTAATCACCTCATTAGCCTCCTTGCAGAGGGCATTGGTAAATGCACACTGGGCTGGCCTCTCCTTCCACTATCCTCAAGTGATCAAGGGAGGATTCCAGGGAGAAGAGCAGCCCTTGGACTTTAAGATCCCAGAGATAAAGCACTGGGATAGAAAATCCAAAATAAACCCATTCAGCAGGAAATGTGAAGTGACCTACTGTAAATCCTCCCTTTGAAACCTTAGGCTCAGAAAGGGTGTGGTGTCCACAATCTGCCTTCCTGGCCTCAGGCTTCTCAAGTGTCCCTTCTGCTGTATTCTGTTCTATTTCTTTGGTAGTTTGCTTTTATTTTTAAAGGTTTTATAACTGCTTTCCTTCTCCCTCCCGGCCCCCGCAAGTAAACCTCTCTCCACATGTGTTAGAAAAAGCCAGATTGTGAAGGATAAGGACTGAGAAGTAACAAATGGATAATTTCTTTGCTGAGCAATTTAAGATTCTAAATATGAACACTGCCTGGGCTAAACCCATCCCCCCCATCTCTCCCCATTGGGCATCTACACAGGGTGAAATGCTCACGGAATTGGGGTGGAGGGAATCCCAGGGTGCAAGTCCATCTTGCTGTCTTGGCTTTTACGATCCTTGTGAGCACCTGTGAGGTCTTGGTGGGGGTGGTTGGGAGGGGTTCTCCAGAGAGCACTAGCAAGTGGAGCTTGTAAAGGAGGCACAATCCCCAGCATGTCTGGGGAACAAGAGCACTCACCTCGCAGTCCCTTGTGCCTGCACCTCCTGGCTGCTCTCCAGCACAGACCTGCTTTCACAAGGTATCTCTAAACAAGGTGCTGGATTGTTCCCGGCACCCTCCATTCTGACCACCTTGGAGAGGCAGGGCTTCTTGAGAGGGGAGGCTGTGCTGGGACTTTGTCCCTGGTCATGGAACAGAGGAAATGAGCACCATGGGGGCCTAATTTCCTTTTATTTCCCCAGTGAGTGCTGATGGGTATGTGCTATACCAGAGAGTCAAGGCATTTTTCACTCACTTGAGACAAACAGTGTCCCAAGCTTCCCACATTATATGAGAATTGCTTTATGGCCAGCTTCTGCCCCACTGTTCACAAGCCTTGCATTTCAAAAGATCATTCCTGAAGAGGAGCATACGTGGCTTCCAGGTCACAGAGTTGTCCCAAGGGTCCCAGTGTGGAGTGGAGGGAGCCCCCTGGGGCCATACTGTCCCCACCCATCTCCCCTCCAACTGCAGTCATTCACATTAGAGAATCATGTCTACATGCGAGAAGGAGACCTAGCTCTCTATCTGCATCCCAAGGCCAGTTGGGCAGACACTTCAGTGACTCAAGGAACAACACCATGTGTCCACTTACTGGTCAAGAGAGCCATTCCACCCTGAACCCAGCCATTCCTCATGGGATCCCACAGGGAAGGGTAGACTGAGAATATTCATGTGTCTTTAAAAACTTCACTAATTCCTGCACTCAGGGGAGCATAGAAAGGAAAGATAAAATCATCAAGTCCCAAGCAAAAAAATTTTGGCTCAAACCAATCTGAAAAACAAGAAGAAAACAGAAAAACAGAATGATCTTTCTGTTTTCCAAAAGATGAGTTATTACCAATAATACAAATACAGTTGAAGTAAAATTTAGTGATCACATGGTCATATTTTGGGTGCATCTATAAATATGATGTCTATAAAACACAGGATATGAGATATTTGACTAAGTAGTCTTTGTATTTCAAACACCAAAGGAAGATCTCCTCTTAAGAAAAAGTTATTTATTCATATATTTACCAGAGACATAGGTAAAACTTTGGTATCACTTGGTAAAACTTAGCCCCAGTCCAGTGTATGATAGAGTACTGCCTCTTTCACATGCCCTCCAGCCTCTAAGTCTGTCCCTCGTTCCACAGCCACCCTTGGTCTACCTGATGAGCTCACCCTGAACTCAAAGGCAGACTGCTCAGATGGACCTCAAATTGCTTTCTTTTCCCCTTAAATGTTCTTCCATCAAGAATAGAAACACGTCGCATGTAGAAGAATTCCACATATTCTGTGCAGGTGCTTCTACCTCGAGGGTTGAAGCATAATTCCCCTCTTCCTAAGTGTGTGCTCTGCATAGTGACTGGTTTCCTAGGAGTGAAGTACGTGGAGAGGCAGAAGGGGGAGTGGCGTCCCAGGGGAGAAACCTGACCAAAGTGACCGCAGCCGGTTGGCCAAGGTCAGCACCAACTGTGATCTGTCAGGTTGGCAGAATGCAATGAAAGTGTGATTTCCGTGGTCTTCCTTCCAAGAACCTTGTCGTGGGTAGTCACGGGAGAAATAGCAGACGGCCTCAGTTAAGGGACATGCTACAAAATAGTGGAACAGAAGTCTTCAAAACCTGCCAAGGCCATCAAAACCAAATAGAGCTGCAGAAATTCACACAGCCAACAGCACCCTGAGGAGACCTGACGCCCTAATGTAATGTGATATCATGGAGGAGATCCTGGACTAGAAAATGCACAGCAGGGAAAACGAAGGACGTTCAAACAAAATGCGAGACTTCAGAGATGAACAAGATACGCATGCCAGCTCGTTAATGTTGACAAATGCAGCACGGTATGCCAGCAATAGAGAAGACAGGGTTCAGGGTCTATGGAAACTATGTTCTTGCAACTTTCCTATGAATCTAAATGTATTCTAAATTAAAAGAATCAAACTCTATGAAATAAACTTTACTCAGAACCAAATGAATCGGGGCGCCTGGGTGGCTCAGTTGGTTGAGTGGCTGCCTTTGGCTCAGGTCATGACCCTGGAGTCCTGGGATCGAGTCCCGCATGGGGCTCCCTGCTCGGCGGGGAGTCTGCTTCTCCCTCTGACCCTCCTCCCTCTGATGCTCTCTGTCTCTCATTCTCTCTCTCTCAAATAAATAAAATCTTTTTTTAAAAAAAAAAGAACCGGGAGCCTGGGTGGCTCAGTTGGTTAAGCGACTGCCTTCGGCTCAGGTCATGATCCTGGAGTCCCGGGATCGAGTCCCGCATCGGGCTACCTGCTCAGCAGGGAGTCTGCTTCTCCCTCTGCCCTCTTCCCTCTCGTGCTCTCTCTCATTCTCTCCCTCTCAAATAAATAAATAAATAAATAAAATCTTTAAAAAAAAAAAAAGAACCAAATCAATCTCTCGCATGGAAGACTGATGGCTCTAGTTGTATTTGGAGCTCATCCCTTCATTGGCACCATTAACCCTCTGGTTTTACTAGACAATTCCAATTCACCAGTGCATGTGTCCCAACACTGTCACTGAAGGATACACGTGTGTGTCACCTTCTTGCAGCCACCAGCTGGTTTCTTAGCGCCTCTTCAAAACACAGCTCCTACACGTCATTCCCCTGTCCAGCACTTTAACATACGGCAGGTGGGTACCATCCACACCAACCTTCTCAAGACCATTCTGCCAGGGTTAACAGAGACAAACCTCTGTCCTTGTCCCATGAATCCTCTCCTGACCACTGGACACTCCAACCATCCCTTTCTTCAGGGAACATGGGTCTCCTCTGACTTTTTAGAGGCCATGCTCTCCTGGTTGCCTCTGCCCTCCCTCTACTCTTCTCAATTTATTTTGCTCGTTCATCCTCTTCTCTGACTTCCAATCACCATCTCAGGTGTATTATTACCAAAATAGAGTTACTATACACTTCTGAGCCACACCATCTCCCACCCGGAGTCCCTACTGGCTTCCCAGCTTCCACGCTGGCACCTTGCCCCAAGCAGCACCAAGGTTGAGACTTCCCTCCACAGCTGAGAGATTTTACACATGTAAGGAGATCACATCTTTCCCTCTGAACACATTCTATGGCTTCCTGCCGCCCTTAGACTCAAAACCCCAGTCTTCGTCAAGCCTGGACGCTAATGACTTGCCCTTGTCATTATGGCTCTTAATACCTTTCTACTTTATATACCCTTTACAAATGCACTCATACACGTTCTTATCCTTTAGACCCTTAAACACCTGTCTCCAGACCCAGGTCCTGGCAGAAACCCTCACTCACCACTAGGGGGTCCCTAGACAACTTTCCTAAGCAGCCTCTGGGCTCCATGTCAGACAGGCACCTCCAGTCTCTAGGCCAGTGTGATCCTTTGCCCTTAGGACCCCAACTATAAACTGTGTGCCCTTCTCATGGCCATTAAGTCATTTTCGGTAGACCATTTGCTTCTTTGTATCTGATCTTTTCTACTGGAATGCAATGGTCTTGAAATCAGGGGGCATGCCTCCCTGTCTTCACTGTCCCATGAGGGCCTTCGGGCCAGAGTTCAACTCACGTGCTAAATGGATCAAATCACCCTCTTTTTTAAAAAAAAAAAAATATTGTTATGTTAATCACCTTACATTACATCATTGGTTTTGATGTAGTGATCCATGATTCATTGTTTGTGCATAACACCCAGTGCTCCATGCAGAACGTGCCCTTCCCAATGCCCATCACCAGGCTCACCCATCCCCCCACCCCCCTTCCCTCTAGAACCCTCAGCTTGTTTTTCAGAGTCCATCATCTCTCATGGTTCGTCTCCCCCTCCGATTTCCCCCCTGTCATTCTTCTCCTCCTGCTATCTTCTTCTTCTTCTTCTTCTTCTTCTTCTTTTTTTTAACATATATTGCATTATTTGTTTCAGAGGTACAGATCTGTGATTCAACAGTCTTGCACAATTCACAGCACTCACCATAGCACGTACCCTCCCTGATGTCTATCACCCAGCCACCCCATCCCTCCCAATCCCCACCACTCCAGCAACCCTCAGTTTGTTTCCTGAGATTAAGAATTCCTCATATCAGTGAGATCATATGATACATGTCTTTCTCTGATTGACTTATTTCGCTCAGCATAATACCCTCCAGTTCCATCCACGTCATTGCAAATGGCAAGATCCCATTCCTTTTGATGGCTGCATAATATTCCATTGTATATATATACCACAACTTCTTTTTTAATTCATTTGTCAATGGACATCTTGGCTCTTTCCACAGTTTGGCTATTGTGGACATTGCTGCTATAAACATTGGGGTGCCCGTACCCCTTCGGATCCCTTCATTTGTATCTTTGGGGTAAATATCCAGTAGTGCAATTGCTGGATCGTATGGTAGCTCTATTTTCAACTTTTTGAGGAATCTCCATACTGTTTTCCAGAGTGGTTGCACCAGCTTGCATTCCCACCAACAGCGTAGGAGGGTTCCCCTTTCTCCACATCCCCGCCAACATCTGTTGTTTCCTGACTTGTTACAAACCACCGCCTCTTGATATCCAATATCTAGTGGCAGAACGGACTTACAAATCTTGATTTTTGGGGTTTTTTTGGCGTGTGTTTGTAGCGTGTGTTGTTGGTCTCACTCCATTGTAGCAATAATTGGCTGCCTCCTTGAAAACATCATTTCAGCAGATGAGTAGGTGGTGGAGGATTTGTTATTTTCTTTTAACTTGTGAATTTTTAGGAATTGAAGGTGATCTGCATCTTTGAAGCAAGAGGGATTTTGAAAGAGTCATAATAGGTGATTATGTTTACTGTTGAAATCGTCTTAACGCCAGGCAAAGGCTGAAATGAGTGCCCCTAAGACTGCCGTGCAATTCAAGCTGAGAGCTACATCACCATCGATCGACACCACCCATCGTGTGGCACCAGATGCAATCAGCCGTGGATGCGGCCCTAGTGCCATCTCTTTTGTCTGAATGTGCAGAAATTACTGTGTCCTTTTGGGCCTCCATTAGCATTCGGGAAGATATTTTCATCCTTGAGTTCCATAAGATATCATGAAGTGGCTTAAAAGCAAGATTGCAGCTGAGTAAGCTTTAAGATGAAAATGTATCTAAAGGGATTAAGGTGACATATGGCGGGGGCAGGGGGTCTCAGATTTAAAGGAAATCTGTATTTATAGATGAAAGGCAATGCCTCCCCAAGTTCTCCCTACCCCCGGAGACCAGGAGGAGGCTTGGCCAGACCAGGGAAGCTAAATAAAGTTTTTCTTTCTGTGAGGTGCTCGGAGTGACATGGAGAAACCTGCTCCCCTTTGTTTCCTATTGAAGACCCTCGGAGAGGAATGCCCACACTTGTTTGGAGGGCTAATATCCGATGTGAAGCAGGGGGCACGCCCATTGGGCCAGTCAACAGTGACTCTATTAGACACTTTCAATGCCTTTCCCGAGCTACGTGGTGCGTGATGTAATTCCATTTTCTCCATGACCGCAGGAAAGGGAAATCAGGTAATTAAATGTGAGAAGGCAGAGGCCGGGCTGGGAGCCGTTTCTGCTCAGTTAGCTTTCCCAACGCAGCTGTCCAGCTGTGGCCGCCCCGGCGGGCCTGGGAGGTTGGCGGGCCGCACAAAGGCCCCAGGCTGCCGGGCGCACCGTGGAGCGCGAGCCTCGTTGTCAGGATCCAGCAAGCCAGCCATGTCCGGCTCAAGTGTCACTACTTCCATCAACTTGAAGAGCTCCGGCGGGGGGGGCCCCGGCCCGGGACACGCTTTATGCTCCGGGGCTCCATTGTCTGGGGGCAGATGTAGCAGCCCTGGGGGCGTGGCGGGAGCCCCAAACGGACAGGAAAGGGGGCAGGAAGCAGGAGGGGGAGCGGGCAGGGCAGAGAGGTGCCGGGTGGACGAGTCCGGCACTTCCACACGGAGCTGACGTTCTGCTTTGGAGTCACTGTTCTCAGGGTTTTTTAGAGGGCCCTGTGATGGTGGGAATCAAGTCCACATCTTTAAGATGAAGGGACTCAGATACCACCTCCACTCAAGGTGTTAGAAACCCGGGCCAAGGAATTTAGACCTCCAAAAGCACCCTATAAAAACCAGCCACCAGCGAGCATTATGAGCAGCTGAGGGCGCTGCAGCCTGGGAAGGAGCCCACAGGCAGTGGACAGGGCTGCCGGGGGGGGGGGGGGGGGGGCGTGAGCCCCCACCTGCCACGGATGGCTCTGGAAGGGCCCACCACCTGTTTGGTTTGCTTGTGTTGGGTTTTAATATAAATAACTATGTTTGACATTTCAATTTAGTTCTTCCAGCTTTTAATACATTTTTATACTGTATTCTTCTACAGATAATTTACTTCCCAAGCTTTTGTGATAATAAGAACCATGATGGGAAAAAAAAAAAAAAGTTCTCATTTATGTGTAAATTTTGTTAACAGTGTAATCTACATAATCTTTTTATCCCAGTGTTGCTGTTTTTAAGTTGGCATTTTTAGATTTTAGAAGGGATCAACTGTATTTCTTTTTTCTTTCTGTTTTTTAAGCCATTAAATCCCAGAGTGATGTGACTTCATGATTTTCATTTTGAAATCAAATGCCTTCAGAGATAGTTCAAAATGATGAGAAGCAGATCTGGCCCAGGAGTAACAGACTGGTCAGGTTTGGTGCATTTAAAAGAATACAGAGCAATTTTATACGGATTTAGCCTTACCACAATGGAAGCACGGTCCAGCCTGCTGTCCTTCCGGAATGAGGGGCCACGGAAGGCCCAGAGCTACTGCTGTGTGGCCCCTGCTTTGGTGGCACTGCAGACCAGTTTCCAGCCACAGCAGCTTTGAATAACAACTTTTAACAGTGGCTGTAAAGAGGCCTCCTGCCCATTCTTTCCAGGGCTCCAGATAAATTCTCCTACCTTCATGTGTCAGGTTCCCGCTCATGCCAGGCTTGAGCAGCACAGTCCAAGAGGGCATCCCCACCTGTCACCTCCCCTGTGCGGGCCCCAGCAAGGGATCCCTCGGTCCCTGGGTCACGCATTCCTGGGCCATTTTATCCCAAGGCTTGTTTGCACACCTGTGTCCCCTTTCCTCCTGGCTGTCGGAGACCTAGAGACGGACATGTCCTGCACCAGGGCCCAGCGCACCAAAGCCTCGGAAATGTTTGCGGGCAAGCTTCCCCACTGCTCACAACTGTGAAGGATATCCTCCTTCCAAACCCTGAACCTAGCCATGGACAGGAAAAGGAGAATTCCTTGGGGACCATCCGATTCAGAGATAACATTTTGAACCCAGACTCTCCATCCATTCTTGATGATCTGGCCTGGATTAACTTTGAGTCTTTTATAATAGAGAAATAAAAGATAAAGCCCACTTTGCTTTCTCCTGCTGCACCCTGTTTCAGAGGTGGGGGGCTCGAGGCTGGGGCCCCCCCTTCTCAGGGGTCCATGGGATCTTAGGGTCCAGTTGGGCCTCCTTCCCCACACTCATGCCCATGCACATGCCTGTGAAAAGAACGTCTTTGTGCAGGGTTGGAATTGAAAAGCTACCAAGGAGTGACTATTTTCAAAAGACAAACAGACCTGCTTTCTGGTACTGTTAATACAAAATGTCAGCTGGGAGCTTGATTTTAGGGTTGAATACAATTACTTGTTCCTGTTTGACTTGACACATCACAGCTGGGAGCCAAATTTGGTGGAGAAAACCAAATTTCGTGTCGTCCTGCCTGACATGAAGTCAGAACAGTTTGTTTATGAAATCTGTTTGAAATGTGCAGTTCTTGTTTTCAGTTGTTTTACATGGGAAGCCGAGGTTCACATGGCGTCACTCAGAAAACCAAATCACACAGAAAGTGCAGCTAGGAAGCAGAGAGTGTGAATTCTCTGAAGGAATTCTGAATATTTATAATCTCCCCAATTCTTCTGCAAAACTGCCAGAAAATTATGTGATTTCAGGCTCACCCATGAAAACATGGAGCAGGATCAGTGGCAAACCCACAGGTTTCTATTTACAGCAGCAGCCAAAAATGACGTCTTTCAAGGTTCTGCAGTGGTTTTCCTATTTTTCGAAAGTTCCACATTTCCTCGTGTAGGAATGTCGTGGCTAGCTGGCATGATGAAGACTTGTAAGGGAAGTAACCTCCACATGCTATTTAGGATACCGCTTTTTTTTTTTTTTTTTTTCTTGAGGTGAGAGTGAATTTAGCTGTTCTCAACATAAAAAAATAAAATCACAACTGTGCCTTCGGTGGTATCGGATAGACAGGACTTTCATTCTACGGCGTTAGCAGGGGAATGGGTTTTTAAACAGGTTTCCTATCTACCTACCTGTTTCAGAGGAGATCGAAGGCAAAAACCTTATGAAACCCACTGCTGTCTGAGAGCAGTTGACCCCTCCCTGGCCAATACCAGCCTGGAGGAGACAGCCAGACCTGCTAGGCACAGGAGGGCGCCTCCTGCCGTGGCCGGGGACACCGTGCGCTCTCGCACGACGCAGAAAGCAGAGCTGCGCTGTTCGCACAGGCTGCAGGCGTGGGGCCACCTGACTGCATGCGGGGCCCTGAGGTCCACAGTAGCAGTATAATCCGAGAGGAACTGGACTCTCCGCGAATTCCAGTTTTGGATGCCTATCTGTGTTCTCTTGCTTGGAACGTTGCGAAAGCAATGAGCAAAAGAACAGGAGGCCAGATCTCCCTCTGTCTCAAGAAACGTTCTGAGAAGCATGGTATCCTCAGGTGGCGGTCAGGTGTGTGTACAAAGAACAAACATGAACTTGTTCAGCGTCTTGTGGGCTCTGACACCCCCTGCAGGTGCACCAGCTCCGAAGGTGCACATTTTCAGCACCCTGAGGGTGCTTGAAGAGCATGCGCACAGTAGGGAGCTTGGAGGCTAGGTGGCCATTGATCAGCTGCGATGTGCTTTGATTTGTGACATCCCAGGCAGGAATGCTTGGCTTTACGGACGTCTTAAAGAAAGACAAGAATAAGAGGCTTGAATATTGACTCAACCTATCCATGTTATTAAAAGACAGGTGCAGAATAGAAATGGGGTACTTTAAAACTAGGAATAATTTATGGTTGAAAACCCAAAATCAAATACCCCTTTGCTACTGATCTGCATACTAATAGGTATCTTCGTAATTAATTACGATTTAGACATTCAATATATTCACTTTTTTTTTTTAAAGATTTTATTTATTTATTTGACAGAGACACAGCGAGCGAGGGAACACAAGCAGGGGGAGTAGGAGAGGGAGAAGCAGGCTTCCCGCAGAGCAGGGAGCCCAATGTGGGGCTCGATCCCAGGACCCTGGGATCGTGACCCGAGCCGAAGACAGATGCTTAACGACTGAGCCATCCAGGCGCCCCAATATATTCACTTTTTAATTCAGTGAATTTATTGCTTTAAATGAGGTTAGTTATGCCAAGATAAAGTGATGCCATTTGCAAGGGTAAGTAAACAAATGTGGTTTAACAATTAATTTTTATTTATTTTTTAAAAATTCTTTGAATGTCCATCTCCATCAATTGCAAGGCAAAATTCAGGCTTGAAATACATATTTTTTCAAGATCCAACTTGATGGGCTATTTGGGAGAAATGCACGGAACAGGTTCACTCTAGAACAAGAAAGAAAGGACTGTATTGACGGAGAGAGCAGGAGAAAGGTGCTTATCCACCCCTCCTCCCAGCATCCTTTCCCAAACGTGTCAAATCCAACCTAATCTTTGCTAATGGGTAGGAGTGATCTAAAAAAAAACAAAAAAAAAAAAACTAAAAACGTTATTTTAAAACAAGTTCATGCCCAATGTTCAAGGGTTTGTCATGGCAGGAGGGTGCATAGGATGTAAGTAAAGCCAGCACTAAATATCCGCATGCCTGGCAGTTGCTGCCACAGGCGAGGGGTGGGAGAACATCCTCCTGGTGCTGCACCTGCCATCAGGCAGGCCTGCACTCTGAGAGTCATAGATTTAAGGCCTCTGTGTGTCCCCTTGCTGTGTCCCCCACCTCTCTCTCAGCGTGGCCATCTCTCTGGTGTGCTCAGGCCTGATGGCTTTCCATCCACGCAGGACTCTGAGGGGTAGAGTGGGGGAGTCCCAGGCGGCCTGGAAGGGTGGAAGACCCGGGGTTGTCTCAGTCAGTGCTCTTCATTCGAGCTGTAACGATGCAGCTTGCACAAATCTGATATAAGCCCCTCCTGCTCGAGGCTCGCGGTCAACATTGGCATAGGATCAGGTAGGTGCTGGGATGTGGGTGGGCTGAGCGCTGGCTGCCTGGGAGGGGTGGCAATTCTAGAACTTTCTGAACCCCCAGAACTCTGTCTGGTGCAAACTTGGCTGAGTCTTGTCCATCCCAAAGAGCACAGTGGCTTCCCTCACCCCTGCCCAGACTGTGAACTCCTTCAGGGTGTGGTGCAAGCTTTTTAGCTGGGAAATGTTGCCTCATCCCTTTTCTGGGAGGGGAAGCCACTCAGCACAACTCCATCTCACCCCCAGTGTCCCCAGGAAGGTGGGACTTCCAGAGGGGCAGGGGTGGGCAGCAGACTGAGCCAACGGAAGGCTCCCAAGGCCCCTGGTCCCTGGACCTGTGAAATCTGAGGATCTCCACCAAGGGAGACCCCACAGGAAGCTTCACCTTCTTTTTTTTTTTTTTTTTTTTTTAAAGATTTTATTTATTTATTTGACAGAGAGAGACATAGCGAGAGCAGGAACACAAGCAGGGGGAGTGGGAGAGGGAGAAGCAGGCTTCCCGCCGAGCAGGGAGCCCGATGCGGGGCTCGATCCCAGGACCCTGGGATCATGACCTGAGCCGAAGGCAGACGCTTAACGACTGAGCCACCCAGGCGCCCAAAGCTTCACCTTCTTGACCCTTCCCTTGCACAAACCCCTCCAGGTCTGGGGAGGCATCTCAGAAAGGGCCATATGCTTTCGTTAAGTTAGAAAACGCAGTTACCTGCATGCCTACGTAGACCCCTGCCCTGTGCTGTATAAACTTCAGGTCCCAGCAGACCTGGGCTCCTCAGGACCTGGATGGGGTTTTCATCACAGGGACCCCAGCAACCAAACCCAGATGATTTTACAAAGGGCGTGTATCTCTCAGGCATCCAATATTAGCATCTTACCCCTCAGCTCTTCGAGAATACACAGGATGAGCAAGGCTGTGTCCCTGGGGGAGCCACAGGCCCTGGACACCGGTCCCGTTACTCTTCTTTCACAAGTAGCTATGGAATCAGGGCTGAGGGAACAGGCAAGAGCAGCAAAGCTTTGGTCTGCATTTCTTGTATGAATATTTAATTGTGGAGCCCATGAAAGCTGAGAGGAACTCCCAAATCCGAGCCTGGTTGAGCTGGTATTTACATGTCCTTCGATTTATTTGCATAATGTTTGTATCCATTCTAATCTGCCTCTTCCTCCATGTCTGTCACTCAACCGATCTAGTATCTGTCTTTCCAAAGACAGAATTTTCCTTTTAGAATAAGTACTTGAACCTCAATTTTTTCAGACTTACAGCTTATGCAATTTAAAGTGATTTTTAGAGTGATTTTGAATGTAGAGTGGTTTTAAAATAAGGTTCAGAAAATATTGATAAGCTGTGGTTTTTTGAATTCTGTATTAGCATTAAAATAAATCTAATTTAAAATTATGCAAGACTGGCATTAGAATTCAGAAACAGTGTGTGTCTGTGTGGCCAGAATATTTAGGATGCTTCAGCTGATAACCTGCAGTGTATTTACTTTCATTAGATTCTCTGATGTGCATTTAATTAAAAGGAGCGATGAGACGTGATCTCTGGCTTATTTGTACGTTTGTTTGTTTTTATAAGTGGATAGTAACAGGAAGTCTAGAAATATTAATTCAAGCCAGACTGTTTTACTTTGGAACTAGCAGACACTGGATTTCTAATATAGTAAACTGAAATTAATGGTGATTTTAAATTATCCATATGAATCTATAGACGTGTCTATAGAAAAAAAAAAATCCTTTCTTATCCCGGGTTTTTCACTGTTACGATTCCATTTCCTCTTTTACTTTCTGAACTCATCATCAAGATCACCCAAAATAAGCATCGTAAAATATTCATTAGGGAGAATTTTCTCTGACCCAGACGTGTTTGGAGAAGGATAAAATATATGAAGAGAAATTCTCATCTGCGTGGTCGAGCTGTTGCTTTCTGGAAGAAAAGTCATTCTTCCAAACTGGACCCATGCTGCCAGACCTGATGACTCCGAGGACCGTCGTCCACGGGAGGACAGCCGCGCATGGCCGGGGGTGGGGGGGAGGATGTGCAGCACATTAACAAGAGGACGTGTGTCTATCCCATCATTTGGCTCATCTTCCCAAATCATTATCAGCAGTTGTCAGGCTACTTTGGAACTACAATGTTTAGAATTGGCTGCAAAGGCTTTAATGGATATTCATCAAAGCAATTGCTGTGCCCTTATTGTTTTCAACAGCAGAGTCGTCTGATTAGCAGCAGCCAAAGAGACCTCGAGAGCCAGTGTCTAGAGCATCCAGCATGCATTGTTCCATTTGTCTGTACATCATGTATGTGAGAACTGCCTCTGCCTGGGTGCTTCTTGAAAGGAGGGCAATGATCTTTTTATTTAACTTTTTAAATTTTGAAATGAATTCTAGGACTATAAGTCTGTCTGAAAGCCTAGACTATGCTCACCTTGATTCTGGCCTCCCACTCCTTTTGCCTGTGGGAGAGTTGGTGGATGCTCAGTTTCTTTATGTCCTGATCCAAATACAAGCCTGTCGGAGCGGAACCCGTGGGTGCAGAGCTCAGAGCGGCGATAAACAAGTGGGAGCTCATCTGGGTCTCTGATCACTAGGGGGCAGAACTGCTGGCCACGAGGGTTCAGAAGATCTGTCCTCAGAAGGACTTCTGGGCTCAGAATGGCAAAACAATTTGGGCCAAGTATTCCATTTTACCCAAAACACTTACTGATAGGAAAACTCATTTCCTGTTGTTGGAAAACTTCTCTTTGTAGGGTGAAAAAAGTAAGAAAGACCATCTGCATTCAGAGATGCAAATTGCCATTATAATGTAACTTTTTTCGGGAGGGACACATAAATCAGCATATGCATGTCGCTACATTTACTGGGTTATTGCTGGAGCCTGGCCCATTTACTGATGTCACTGAACTCTGGCCATCAAGGGGTGCAGTTCTTGTCCCGCATTAGACAATGCTGTCAATCAGCCACCCGCGGCTGGGTCCTCCTGGCTTTGTCTTCGGGTCCCCACTGTGTCCAGGCAAACATCTGAGCTTTCTGAGGGAGGGAGTTTGCACCGGGTTTTCTGGGGAAGAGAGCCCACTTAATTGTTAACTCATTGTCTACACGTAGCATCTGTTGACATTAGTAATGTAATTGCAGTGATAATAAGCTCATTGACTTCGTGTGTAGGGGATAATCAGTCAGGACATCACATTTGTCTTGCTTTCCTTGACAGCCCGTCTTCCACACTGAATAGACAATGTGGGCGCGGTCATTGTTTCAAGGAAATGAAGCAGCACAAACCTCTCTGCCCTTCCCTCCCTCCCGGCCCATCGCCCCTCTTCCCTGCCAGGAGTGGGGGCGCGCCCGCCAGCCCTGTTAGTGGACCATGGTTTTCAGAAGGAGCACAGACATGGAGCCTCCAGGCCCCCCTGGTTCTGGGCTCGGGGCATCCCGGGCGCCTGTGACAGGTGCCTCCCACTCTGATCACAGGAAGAGCCCGGAGCGGCGGGGGCTGGAGGGACATCACAGTTTCAAGAAGCACAGGACTGAGACTCACAGTAGAGGCAGGTTGCTGTCCTGGGTCAGCCGCCAGATGCCCCACATTTTCCCTCAAGAACTCCGTGTGGAAAGCATCACGCAAACTCCCTTTTCCAGGGTGAATCATCAAACTCTGGGACAGGCAGCCGGCTTATAGCAACAGACGATGAACACAAGCTGGGGCGAGAATGTCAAGTTCAAACAAATACAGTAGAAAATATGATTCGCTGCTCCTCCTTTCTTCCCTCTCCAACTTCATCTGAACCGCTTTCTCGTTCCCTGGCGGGGATGCTCAGCCTCCCACCAGCCAGTACCTGCAGCCCCACAGGGTGGCCAGTCCTGGGGGAGAGGGACCCAGGGCGCAGCCCATGTCACCTGCCTGCCGGCTGCAGGCGCTGGGGCTCTCTGCCCTGGGTTTTCTCCGGGTGACTTCAGGAGACCAGGAGCTAAATCTACTTTGCTTAACACTAATCAGTTCGGACAGCAAATTTATCTCATCAAAGTCGGATCCTCACCCAAAGTTTATCACTGTGTGTTTGCATTCCTTCTTGTTCCCTCTCAGGCCCACACACACACACAGAGTGAGAGAGAGAACAATGAAGATGTGAAGTAAGTCCCTTATCATTATGATTATTCATTGTGCAAGCTGTCCCTGTCCTTGTGACGGAAGAGAAACTGAAAGACACCTCGCTCTCCATCTCTGCATTTGCACCCAGCTGCAGAGTACATCACAGCTCATCAGAACTCTGCATCCTGCCGGCTCCCAGCTGGCCCTTTCTGCAAACTCAGAAACATGGGAAACTTTGTTATTAGTTTGATTTTCTACTTGTTCCTGTGACCAAGTGGACATTTTTGCAGCAAAGGTGAGCCTGAAACCATAGATACAGCTGTAGGTTTGCACAGACCTGCAGATGCAGCTGTGTGGCTGTGTGTGTGATATATATTACATGCAGGTACACCTTGGCAGCAAGATACGGTTTAAAATGTCAGTACAGTAGGCTTAAATCCCATATCACTAGTGCATCATGAACAGTGCCAGAAATGTTAATACAGTCTGAAATTGTACCATAAGTTCCTTAAAGTAAAACCCTGCAAGACCCCTGCACTTTAAGTATTGTTGGACATTTAACCAAAGACATGTGAAACCCACTCCCTCTCCCAGTACAAGGGATTCTGTACTTCCGAGGAAGGAAGTGAACAGCAACAAAGAAGCATACTATGGTCCTCACTGTGCCCCACTCTCCATATTGTTACTACTACTACTAAAAAAATTAATCCTAAATTAAGCTTCAATAATTTTCTGAAAATCTGGAGAGTCACCAATGAACTTTGAGACTGACATGGGAGGGGGGCTTTGGAATGTATAACTGCTAATTTAAATTCTTGCGATATTTGTCAGCTCCTGGTAGATTAAGTGCGTGGTTCCTGATTCAGACCGGTTTCCACTCCGGTAGGGAAGAAAACCTAAATACGATATTTAATATTTCAAAACAGGGGTATTGATCAGATGCATGTCATGGACTCTTCTGTCATACTTTCAGCATAGGGCAGTCCAGATCAGACACTCAGTAATTTGTCTTCCCAAGTTCA
Organism: Neomonachus schauinslandi; assembly: GCF_002201575.2. Taxonomy (NCBI): domain Eukaryota; kingdom Metazoa; phylum Chordata; class Mammalia; order Carnivora; family Phocidae; genus Neomonachus; species Neomonachus schauinslandi. The sequence goes on from NC_058409.1 coordinate 147,867,269, forward strand.
ACAACACATATTGAATTAAAAACAGACAAAAGACAGGGCATATACTCCTCACCTACTGCTCAAAAATGTACACGGTGTTCAGAGCAGGGTGGCACTGTAACAGTATTCAAAGAAAATGAGCATCAGACAGATACATCACAGCAGTGAATATTGGTGCTGAGTCTTCAGCGGGGCCACATAAGGAGCTTATCTTAAGACCTTGAACAAATAAAAAGTTCCCTAAAATAAAAGACAATATTCTAAGCTTAACTAATCCAAACACAAGTTAATACTAAAGCAAATAGTGGTAACAAAGAAGAAGTTTATAGTTCCCTGCTTGATTGCTTGCCTTTATGTAACATATCCTTTAACAAAGCGTCAGACGTGGGGGCACCTGGATGGCTCAGTCGGTTGAGCTTCGACTCTTGATTTCCTCTCAGGTCTTGATCTCGGGGTCCTGGGTTGGAGCCCTCAGTCTGGCTCCATGCTAAGTGGGGAGTCTGCTTGAGATTCTCTCCCTCTGTTCCCCACCCTGCCCCCTCCCCTGCACACAATCTCTCATTCTCTTCTCTCTCTGAAATAAGTAAATCTAAAACAAACAACAAAACAAAGTGTCAGATGCATGTAAAGTTATTTCAAAAGCAGTCTGTGCCTTTGGGTTGTTGGCAACAGGTGTCGATTATGAAAGTTATTTTTTAGTAGTCTTTATAGACACACGAAGTCGTTAAGGTTGGTAAAGTAAAATGTATTTTAACTAAAAAAATAGCACACATTAAGAAAATGAAAAAGTGGTTACAACTGAATTAGAACTATTAGCCGTATTGTGTCACTACTGTTATTATTACAAATTTTCTAAAATCCTTAGGTTTCTAAACAAATGTATGCCTGTAATCTGGCACTTAATCTGCATAACTGTTCTCAGGTGGGTTTTGTTTTGTTTTGTTTTTTTTTATTTTGTAGTTGATAGACTGCTGAATTTGGAAGAGTGGGAGCAGGAAGAGAATGCACTCCTTGTTCCATTTTGTCATTGGATGGTGTTTGATGGGATCAAGTCCAGTGTAGGTTACAAAGAAGGTGCTTTTCTGAATTTCAGGACCCAGAGGAGGCTTTCTAAACTGAACTGAAGCATATGCCCTCAAGCAGCCTCTGGGGGGCAACGGATGACTTCAATGGGGAGGGGTTGAATGGGCAAGATTCCAGGGCACTGTCTCTGGACCCCATCCACCACTGTAGCAAAAGGCAAAAGGACTTCCCTGCCCCTTCCTCCTCCTCCTCCCCCTCTTCCCCTCTTTCTGCCCCTTCCCCCTCCTCCTCCTCTTTCCCCTCCTCTTCCTTCTCATCCTTCCTCCCCCCTTCTCCTCCTAATGCCTCTCTCCCCATCCTCCCTCCCCCTCCCTCCTCCTCTTCCCCCTTTCCTTCCTTCCCTTCTTCCTCCTTCTCTTTGTTCCCCCTCCTCCCCTTCCTCCCCTCCTCCTCTTCTTCACCCCTTCCTTTCCTTTCCCTCCTCCCCTTCCTCCCCCCCCCGCACCTTCCCTTTACCTTCTCCTTCTTCTTATCTTCTTCTTACTCCTTCTTCTTTCATAATCTACATTGCTATTTGGTAAATTTGTACTGTAATATCTCAACAAAGGTTTCAACATACAAATAAACACCTTTAAACCACTGTCCTAGAGCAACTTTGGGAAAAACTAGGACTATTGTAAAGCTAGAGATTAATCTGATTCCCTTTGAACATAGGGGACCAGTTACAATAGCCAAAATGAGCTTTTGAGCTACATGAGAACCTAAAGTTCACGGTCTGGATTGCTGATTTTCTCCAAGGCATAAAAGACAGCATAAAGGAGTAGTTTGGGGTCTGAAAAGACTCCCAGGTTCATCACTGCTTTTAGGATTTCAAGATTTGAGGAAGAGGACCCCAAAATGGGGGAAAATATTGCTGGGATCCCAGCTTCATCTAGAACCTTCCCTAGCCACTAGTCCCTGGAACCCAGAACCAAATGTGGTACCTTCTCCGGTACATCTCCCCCAGGTTATGTTTGTTGAATAAGTGATGCATCAGAGACAGCTAGAATTCCCAAGGAAATGGCAGCATATTTAGTTCCTTAGAAGGAATAAAGGAAAGAGGAATTTTGCTATCATCTTGGAGAGGAGTAGATGCCTTAGCCCTACTTAGATCAGGAATGACTTCCTTCAGCAGTGAGGACAATTAGATACATGTTGTTAACTGAGATTTTATTTCAACAGCTTTTGAACACACAGCTCCGTGAATTTGAAAGCCAATATGGCTACAGTTTAATAAAATTATGATTAAAATTTTCATTAAAAGCTAATAATATCAACAAAGACATAGATGTTGCCCAGATGAATGTTCTTGAAGCAGGTAGAAGGTTAAAATTAAAGATGGCAATCTGGCCTCAAATCCCTTCCTAGTGTGCTCACTTCCTTGTGTCTCACTTTTCCTCTCTAAAATGGGGAAGAAGTAGGAATAACACCCACTTCCAAGGTGTCTCACGCATGCATGCATCCGTTTATTTAACAGCATTTATTACTTGCTTCTGCTTGCTATGCTTACTCCATTCTAGGCACTTTGCTTGTACTCTGTTATTTAATAAAATACATAAAAGTACATTTCACAGAGGCAGTGTGGGTGCAAGCAAGCAGGGCTTGTTAATATTACTTCTTAAATATTTAGTTGTCTATCTTCATTTATACTTGAAGTATTGAGAAACAAAATAACTGATAAAACACGGAAATGATACAACCTTCTTTTAAGTAGAATTGCACCTTACAAGACCCAAATAAGTGGATTTCCATCTTAGTTTCCGCTGTCGTATGACCATCTTGGGAAAGCCAAGTATGTGGGATATCAGCCTTTATTGTAAAGAAGTTCAAACTGATGTCTAACCTAAATGCAAACTCTTTCAACGAAAGTCAAATCATCTGTTAGATTTTGACAGAATTAGTGAACATCTGGTCCACCACAGGAGTGAAGATTAAAATCCTATGGGGAAGACCAGATAGAGATAATTCCTTGATTCATGGGCAAGGCCTTCCCCAGTGCTATGTGCGCTGTAATTAGTTGGCTATTTAATCAAGGTTTTGTAAGTCCAAATTAAAAGTTATAACTGCACACTTTGGAACTAAATCTGAAACCACTTTTGAGTGGAAATGTGGGCTTGGGAGTTGAACAGTTGGTTAGATGGAGAAGAAAAATACAGACTCCAAAATAAGAATGCCGTATGTTTACTACCTTCATCAACAATACCCAAATCCCAAAAGTTTGCATTAAGTTCTTGCCTTCGAGTCAGACAGCAATATGTGGTGTATTACTGTAGAGACAGCCTTATTTTCAGGGTCTCCAATTCTTCAAGGGAAGAAAGTCTTTGGGTAAAGGGAAGGTCAGAATTGCCATGCCCAGAGCCCTTCCTGTGGCAGCTCTTGGAAGCAGGAGCATGCTCGCCTCGAGTGCATGCTCCTCCAAGGAAAGATGACTCTGATGTGTTACTGGAACCCAGGTCCTTGTAAGCATTGCTCTGTGGCTTTGTACCATTCAGTCAAATCTCTTGAATCTCAGTGCCTTCACAAGTGACATGGACAGAGGCCACTGCCCTTCAGGATGTGCTGAGTGTTAAATTGAATGATGTAGAATTCCACATCGGTGTCCAGCTGGCTGTGAGCTTCCTGTCCTGTCCCTGTCCTCTCCAGCGCCTGGCTGGGCCGCTTTCCCATAGCTCCGCCTTGAATATTTCCTCAAGCAACTTAATGCTATTTTCTATCATTCAGTGCCTGGGATTTTATTCAAAAGGAACCTTGAGGATTATTTTGGGCGGTTAGAGAGACTTATAAAATGCTTGGCAGGTGGCTGAATGTTGTGGTGAGCTAATGTCTCAAAAGTCCTTCAAGGGGGGCAGAAATGATTCCCGAGAATATTCATAGTGTTTAAAATGGGCATCAGCAATAATTAGGTGTGCAGAAATTTTATCTGATTATACAGTTCGATTACAAATTTTGACAGCACAATTATAAAGAGAACTTGTCATTATTAAAGATGGATTTTTTTCTTACAAATCTACAATTTCCTTCTTTTAAATTTCTTGACAATAAAATTCAGGTAATGAGAATGCTCTTGTAAAGAAAGACTGTTGGGACTATGGGGTTGTAAAACTTTATTCAAACTCCTTACAAAACTCTAAAATAAAAGGCATTCTACTTTAACATTTATTGAGTAGACTTTTTTGGTGTGTGTGGGGGGGGAGGGGGGAGTGCTGTGGTCTCCTTAGGCAAAGAAAACAAACAAAACACAGCTTCTCCTTCTTATGGTGTGTCTAAAACAGCCTGCTGAAGGGCAGGTCGTGATGGTGGGGCTCTAGAGGAAGCTCAGAGATGATCTGGTGCGGCCACTTGCTCTCTCTGCGAAGAGCGAAGAGGAGCCCAGAGAGGGGCGGTTGATTACAGCGCCTCAGCTGGGGAGATGGAGAGCGGGGAGGATACCTCAGCAGCGATCAGCTCTCAATCCAGAGGGGCACCCCCTGTGTGCACACCCACCTAAGAGAGCCGGCTTTGGACCACAGGGGGCACAGAGCCAACTCGATGGCCCACATTTGCCGGGAGAGTTAGTGCAATCGGGCTGTGGGGTGTGTCATAGAAATGAAAGGGTAAGTTTTCTGCCTGTCCTGGCACATCGATCTGTCCTGAGACTGGCTTCTCGGGGGCCACGTGGTCTGGTAGTGTCCGCAAAAGCAGCTCCTCTGAGGGGGCTTCTCACCTCCGGGTCCCCTCGCCACCCTGCGCATGTCTGAGCCCACCTGGCTTGCTGTCCCCACTTCCTGATCATTTGCCCATCTCTCCACTGCGGCCCCCGGTGGCCCCCAGCAGAGGCGGGCCCTGCTTGCCCTCTCCCTGCTCTCCCAGCAGCGCTGGTACACGAGGGGTTCTGTAGTGCCTCTGTCAAGTATTTGTGGGAAGGTTGGTTCCCAGAGGATGCCATGCTACAAGGCAGACAATGACTGCACCGGAAACGGTAATCGGCTTTAGAGTTTTGAATAACACGTTTATGAACACATTGGAGCACCTTGGGAACGGGCCAGAATCAGACACCGGGGCTGCCAAGGGAGCACTGCCTCCTGCCAGCCCCACAGCTGGGCTGCAGCCTGTTCTGAGGTCACAGCCCACGGCAGCAGGAGTGCCCCTCGCAGGGAATGGGGTGAGCTCAGAGCCTCAGAGCTCAGAGTGTTCCCCCACTCTCCCTCCGTGCTCCCCCAGATGCCCCTAAGATCTACTTGTCACTCTTCTCCTACCCAATTGCCTTTCTCACCATTGTAATGATAGTCAGGGTCTCTTTGCAACGAATCCCCTAAACCCTGTGTCATCTTCTAGGGCCAGACCTACACTCCCCAGCGGGTGCTGGGCATCTCGACCTGGGGTCAAAGCCCAGCTGCATTCTTAATCCCCTCTCTCTGCTGTCTTTCCTTTCTGGGTTTCCTGTTTCCTACATCTGGTAGGACACACTGTCTGTCCATACACTAATGCTTAAAGCTTTGTGGCCATCCTGACTCCCCTTCGTCCTTCTCCCCAAAGCCCTGCATGTTGATCTGCATCGCTCCTGCCTTAGCTCAGTAAAGCCCTTGGGCCACAGGGACCGCTTCCTACACAGATCACAGATCTTGGCAAAGACTTTTTAAAAGTTTCTTAAGATGTACATATGAGGGTGTTATACCCACTCAGAGCCAACATCAGCCGACTTTTATTTCCTAATAAGTTAAGGTTCTACCTCTCCACATGGCTTCCAAACCAGAGGCAGTCTTCCCCACCACACCCCCTCCAGTGCCCCATACTCCACCTCTGGCCCCTCGGTCCCTGACGGATGGAGCTACTAGGGTCTCCGCATCTGCTCCCAGCTGCCGCTCACATGGTGTCCCCAGGCTGGACCGTGAGCGCCCAGCTCTCTCCCACACTCTGTGCTCATGGGCAGTGGAGATGTGGGGGTCATTGCTGTCGTTTATTGAATTTGCCACCTGCTGGCCAGATGCCAAACACTCTACCTGTATTATTCCATGTAACCCTTCTGATAACCTTACAAAGCGTACAGACAAGGAAGCTGGAGCTTGGATTGAATATTTACTACGAGGTCACAGAGCCTATAAAAGGCACTCGGAGGATGGCAGGAAATCACTTAATAGTAACAAACTCATATAAGATCTGTAAAGAATAGAACGATCAATGATATTTGTAAGTTACGTTGAGATGGTTGTCCTCTGGGAAAAGGCTCCTTAAATTTTATATTCTTAGACTAGATTTTCTGATTGATGTAAGGCCAGTTTGTAGGAGCTGATTACATAGGAGAGAGCGACCGAGGCTCAGCCCCAGTGCCAGATGGACAATGCAGGGAGCTGAAGTGGCCCCTGGAGAAGACAGGGTGCATGCAAGACCTGCACTGTCCCTCGCAGGCATGGGCCTCCCTGGGGGTGCCCTTCCCTGCTGCAGTGCTGAGCAGGCCCGACATCCAGATTTCCAGTATAAGGATGGAAGGCTGTGCTTGGTCCTCACGTCCCTGACTCCCCCTGGTCTCTTGAGATCCTGAGCCCTGAGCTCAGGGCAGACCTGTTTCCTTCCTCATGTCTGTGATCCCCGCAGCCTGCGTTGCCCTCTGCCTCGATGATGATTCCTTCCCAGTCCCGGTCTCCCTCACATTCCCTAGGTTCTCTCCATGTCCTGTCCTCCCTGTCACCCACCAGACCTCCCCCGACCCCAAGCCCTGAGCTGCTGCCTCTCTACATGTAGGTGATGGCAAGTCACCACGTCTGCTCCTACTGTTCACCCAAGCTCCAGACTCACAATTCCAATATCCCAGTAGGTTCTTCCAAGTGATGCCCCTGGAAATGCCCCACCCCCTACCATCCCTGGAGCCTAGTCTCAATCCTATACTTAGGATCTGAATGAATAAAACCATAGCTTCCTTGTGTCCCAAGAGACATTTCAGAAATTGACAGGTGGTATTACTATTGTTGATTGTCAAAACAGAAGGTGAATTAAACCTAATAGAGTTGCTGCATCCAAAAGGGACAAATCGAGCCATCCTGTAGCAATCGTGGAGATGGAAACTTGATCAGAGCTTGACCTTAAGGGTGGCATTAGGCAGTTCTGGCCGGCTGAGGCAAAACAGTGAATCTGTTCATACAAAAAATGTGCACATTTCAGAAGATCCATTTATGATAGAATAGACCACATTCAGGTACATATCCAAGTTATGTGGTTTTACATTTTATTATCACTGATAAAAGGGTATTACATTTAAAAATACAGTCAGCATACAAAATGAAGAAGTTACGTTCTTAACCAAAGAACAAAAGTGAACACTGAAGTTATACCAGGGTGAGAATGTGTTCTTTACTTTTCATTATGAGGGGTTTGGGTGAGGCTAAAGGAAGGAGATCACAGACTTTCCCGCAGAGGTTCCAACGCCCACAGCCCAGTGTGGGCACCTCCCCGTGGTGCCTTTGGAATCACTTCTGCAGATGCATTCCCCGAATAGCCAGCAGGTACGACATTAAATTAGGTACTGTGGCTGGGAAGCCAGTAAGATGCATCTCTACCCTTAAGGCTTTTGGGGAAAATGAATGACTGAATCACAATGAATGGACAGCACCTTCCAGATTACGTGGAAGTCTTGGACTTTGGGGTTAGATTCAAAACTTCACCCCACTGACCCCCGACAGCAGCCCCTGACACCGACTCAGCACTTGCTGCCTGGCAGACACTGAGCTCCCTCCACTCACTTGTCCACAATGACCCTGAGCTCTAATGCAGGGACGGTGAGGTCCAGATCAGAGGAAATACAACTGGTTCAAGGTAACAGACAGAGAAGTGGTCACAGGGGACCCAGGAAAATTTGGGCAGCTTGAGTGTAGCAGTCAGAGAGCAGTCTTGTCTAGTTTCCATGACATTAGGGAGACAGTTTTCATCCTTGAAACTCAGTTTCCAGATCTGTAAAATGGGAAGAGTGTCTCACTGTGGCAAGTGGGAATCCTGTGTGACACAGACGTGAAGACCCCAGCTCAGCACGTTCCGTCTGAACTCAAGAAAGTCGGTTTCCCGTCATTTCCCACAATCCTGAACAGATCTTATAGTGTGACGAACTCAAACAGATCCCAAAGCTCCAATAGAATGTATATGTAGTTGAGAGCCTGAAAATATTCATCATCCAAATATACATGACAGCAAAGACATTGATCACTTTCCATTTACTTGCACTTATTTTTATAATTCCCACAGCCACATTATGAAGTAGATATAATCGTCTCTGCAGAAAAAAATACGAATTTGAAAGAGTATACAATGAGAATCAATTCCCAGTCACTGAAGGTGTGCCAGGAGCGTCCACACCATGAGGTGTATTCAACACTTTAGCAACTTGCTCCATTGCATACAGCTCTGTGTTTGAATACATTTTCTGTTAAAGCAAATCACTAAAGAACCCCTTACCTGCAGGTACTTAGAATAGCACAAGCATGCTAAAACCTTCCTGGATGTTCTAGGACCAGAACAGTGTGAGAACGAATGGCCTATGGTCCAGCAGAAATTAAACCCCATGCCCACCTCGGCTTATATTTCCTACTTATTTATCCATATCCTGTGATTACTTGGTTGGGATCTTCTGTTGGTGAATTCACATGTAAAGGGTAGATTTTACTACTGAAATGATGTAAGGCACTCTGGCTTAAGTATACACCAATATTCAAGGTCTACCTTTCAGTCTCTGAAATACACACGATTGGAAAATGAGAGGAGACATGAGACTGACTGCAATCGTCCCTGGCAGGCAAACGGTTAATCGTGCTGAAAATGAAAAACTCATCAGGGGAATCACAGAAGCAATTTAAGTCAAAGCTAGGAAAGCTCAGTCCTCTAAGTCAGGTCTCAATTGCACGAATATGGTCCATGGTGCATTATGCCCCATTCCTTTACGCACCAGGATGAAGAAACGCTCCCTTCCCCAGCCTGCATCCGTACCTTTCTGCTGAGGCGGTATCCAGCAGGACGTTCCACGGTGATGGAAATGGTCTACGGCTGTGCCTCCCAGTGCAGAAGCCCCTAGCCACCTGTAGCTACCAGGCAAGGGAGGAAATATTTTTTTTTTTTTAATTGAGGCAAAATACATATAACGTAATGTGTATCACATAATGTAACACACGTAATGTAACACTTTAATCCTTTTCAAGTGCACAGTTCAGTGGCTTTGAGTACGCTTGTCATTGTGGTGCAAACATCACTACCAGCCATGTCCAGACGTGTCTTCATCTTGTAAAACTGAGCGTCTCTTCCCATTATCCAATGACTCCGGGTACCTGCTGTAAGTGGACTTGCACGACTCATGTCCTCTTGTGACGGGTTTATCTCACTCAGCACACTGTCCTCAACTTCATGCCTGTCATACAGGTCAGAGTGCCTTCCCTTTGGAAGGCTGAATGATACTCCACGGCATGGACGGGCTCCTTCACTTTGTCCTTCCATCTGCTGCTGGACGTGGGGGTTGCTTCCACCTTTTGGCGACAATGAATAATGCTTCTGGGCACATGAGCATGTAGATCTCTTTCTGAGACCTAAGGAACTAAATTTGCAATTCCATTTAATGTTCACGAATTTGAATGTAGGTAGCCACAGGTGGCTTAGCGGCCACCGTATTGGATCATAGAGCTCCTGAGTTACTAGTCTGGCAGCTCTCATGTCACACGTTCCAGCGAGAAACAGGAAGCAGGATCGTTCTGCATCTTTATTCCTGGTCTGGTCTCACGTTCGTCTGGCCGATTGCACGTGGAGTTGTGCAGAGACGAGGGAGAAAGGGGGGGCGTTGGGACGGTCACAGACGTGCACGGAGGGCTATTGGCATGGTGAAACACTTTTGTTGCTGACTGCTTTTCTACCTGAACAATTGAAAACCTCAGTGCTCAAGCCTGTCCTCTGTCCAGTGAATGGACTGCTACCTAGGGCTCCAACATTAGGATCAATACCCCAGCCATTATGTTGGCGAAAGAGGCAGCAAATCACATTTACGTGGATTGTCAGCCTCATTATTATAAGCAGATGGCATCTCATGCACTACAATGCCGGGCCCAAAAGACTGACATTATTTCAAATTAAAATCTATAATGCTAATACACATCTCCGAGTCTTTGTGCAGGCTTGAGTGCATTAATCTTCCGAATGATTTGCCGATGTGCATGCTGCCCTGGCTGCTTTCACATGAGTGGAGCTAAAAGGAGGACTTTTAACTGAGAATGGTTAACATTTTATTCATACAGATTGATAAAAGCCAACATGCGATTTTCTTTACTAGTAGCTCCCTAGTAGGAATTAATGGACATTTTAAAGAGAAACTCCAAGTTCAGGGAACCCAGAAAGAAATACTCCAGCCCAGCAGAGGCAATGTCATGCCCCCGTGCTGACCACAACTCCATCAGATTTTATAGCCATTTAACACGCTGCTGGGAGTCTTCTTGGAGCGGAAGGTAGGACGGACAATGCCACAAAGTGACTCTGTAGGAAGAGCCTTGGTTTGGAAGAGGTTTTTCACAAACGTGTCTGGAATTTGTGCTTTCAAATTGAAACACAAGATGAAGAAAAGTTGTGTTTTTTTTTTTTTTTTTTTTTTTAAAGATGTTGCTCGCTGTTGTGTAAGTCCTCTATGAAAAGCAACGCTTCCTGCTTTCCAAGATGGCATTTTCTTAAACCATAACCCCATACGGGTTATCTTTTCTCTTAAACAGTGATACATGGGCTCTATTCACAAAACATTTGAACAAATGAAAGTTTAACACTTGATGAGATTTTTTGTTCATGGTTTGGATGTTCCAGTTGTTTCCCAGTGTGTTCTAAAATTTATAATAGTTAAAATATGTGTAGAAACATCATAGTGTGTAGAATGTTCAGATACAAAAACTATAGTTTTTCTTTTTTAATATTTAAGAAGGTGGCTTAGTTGCCATAGAACATACCCGCACGAATTCATTTATAACCCAAAATGGGAATATTTCCCTAATAGACTGAAACCTATATTTTAAACAAAATAAGAATTCTTTTTTAATTTTTAAATTTTATATATTTTTTTAGTACAGAAGAGAGTCTTTTTTTTTTTTTAATTTATTTATTTGACAGAGAGAGACACAGCGAGAGAGGGAACACAAGCAGGGGGAATGAGAGAGGGAGAAGCAGGCTTCTGGCGGAGCAGGGAGCCCGATGCGGGGCTCGATCCCAGGACCCTGGGATCACGACCTGAGCCGAAGGCAGACGCTTAACGACTGAGCCACACAGGCGCCCCCAGAAGAGAGTCTTTAAAAGTAGAAAAGTGTATAAGATATTGTTTATTGACTAGAAGGTGGTAGAATTATGGGACTGAAGTGACATTTGCACTGAAAATATTCCAATTAATAATAATAAAAAAAATTATCTACCAAGACAGGTCAGAACTAAAGAGATGAAATCCACTGGGAGTTTGTTCAAAGATGCTCGTAAGATAAGCTTGCTTGTCCATATTCTTATTAAAAAGGTTAATTATATACCCCATTCAATAAAACCAAATGAGGTAATGTCTTGTTTATCCAATAACCCAAACATTGGCAAGCCAGTGACCCAGAGCACAGCTAACAAAACCTCACAGTGGTAACCTGGGCCTCAGAGCCTCGGCGTTAACTAAGTCCTTGCACGTAACTGCAACAAGAATCAATCACGGAATTTCAGAAAATAAAGAACTTTAGGGATCATTTACTTTGACCCTCTCATTTTACAGATGAGAAGCCTGGGCCTGGCACACCATGTGCGATACTAGATGGCACACGGTTGATGGTTCGGGTCACGCAGAGTGGCTCCAGACAGCATCTGGGGGCTTCAAGGGCACCTCCGCGTGTCCCCGTCCCTGCGAGGTGCTGAGGGAATGGCCACAGGTTTGGGAGAGCATGCTGGGCGGAATTTCCAGGAGGCCACAATTCCCTCCCCATGTGCTCTGAGAAACCCCTCTCTTCGGGGGTGGGCAGCGTTGAACAGGACGCAGGTCACTCCCATTGTGTTCCTTTTCTGGCACTCCCACAACAAAGCACCACACACCGGGAGGCTGAAACAACAGACAACAATTGTCTCATGGTTCTGGAGCCTGGAGGTCCAAGGTCGAGGTGTAGCTGAGTTGGTTCCTTCTGAGGCTGCCGGTATAATCTGTTCCAGGCCACTCCCCTGGCTTCTGCTGATTTGTTGCAATCTCTGGTGTTCTGTGGCTGCTAGAAACATCCCCCCATCTGTACCTTCACGTTCACATGGCTTTCTCCCTGAGCGTGTGTGCAGATGCCCCAATGTCCCCCTTTATAAGGACACCAGTCATATTGGTTTAAGGCCCACCTTAATGACCTCAACTTTACTACATCTGCAAAAAACCTATTTCCAAATAAGGTCCTATACCCAGGTTCTGGACGTTAGGACTTGAACATATTTTGGGGGGGGGGGGAAGCAATTCAACCCATAGCACCCATGATTATTGGCAAAGGTGAAGGGATTCTGCAAGTTGAATTTTTGGTATTCAAAAGGCAGATTATCCTAGGGCACCTGACTTTCTTGGGTGAGTCCTCTAGAAAAAAGGCCTGGAGGTGAGAGGCTCCAAGCAGCAGGTGTTTCCTTTGGCCTTAAAGAAGAGGAGCGGGCGGAACCACAGAGAATGGCAGGTGGCCTCTGGGGCTGCAGGCTCCATCCTGCAGAACAAGGAAACAAATTCTACCCTGTCCCACCAGCAGCTTGACTGCAGCCCAGGTGACCATGAGCTGAGGGCCCGGAGTCCTGACCTCCTGACCCTGAGATAATAAATGCATATAGTTTTAGGCCAGTTTGTGATAGTTTGTTATGCATCAGTAGTTAACTAATACATGAAATAAACATAAGTTCTATCCGAACCTACCACCCCAAACTTTCTCTATTTTAGCAAAGCACAATATCGAGTAACCCAGAGTTATCCAAAAAAAGGCAAATTTTGTGATGTTAGAAGTTGAAGATACAAGAGATATACATTAGGGCAGGTTGATGCCATCATGGCCAAACTGAAGAAAAATTTGCCTAAAGAAACATTTCAGTTTACTGAAAAATGCAACTCTACGGAAGACCTCCGTTTTGGCAATACCGGCGGCCAAACCAATTATGTCGGCACTAACTTTTAGCTACAGAAGTGATACTGTATCTCACAGATCAACTTTTTAGAGCATTTTTTTTTCAAAAGTCAAATTCAATCTTCAAACTGTTTTTGTTATTATTTTAGACATCTTCCTTTTGTTTTTGAAGTTATGGAGGGGCCACCTCACCCAGCCACAGCCCTCACTCTGTGCGGCAGGTGGCTCGGAGTCTGCGGAGCCTGTCTGGCTTTCCGGGAAAGCCCTGTGTCTGGGGTAAGGCGGCCCCGGAGCCAGCACTGGCCAGATCGCTCGTCAGATATGTCATCTGGACTGAGCTTCAGCTTCCCTTTGTAAGTCAAGGAATGATAATACCCCCTTCCTAAGGCTGTTTGGATGCTAAATAAAGTGATGCATGTGAAAAGAATCTGTGTTCTGAGACTTGTAGACCTGGCGTTCAACTCCTACTTGACTATAAATGTCTTTTGTGCATGATGTGCGTTAATGACCATCTTGAAAATAAAATCCTTTGTATTAAAGGACGGAGAAATAAACTCTAATAATGCTGTTGTGTTTAGACTCTAGGAAGACATGACGCAGGTGTCAGAGTGGAAGGCACTGCGGTTTGTCCACCAGAAGCATCTATGCAACACTCAACTTGCCCATTCTGCCCTGCAAGGCGATGTCTCCCCATTCTGTCTTCTTATGCTGCCTCTTCCTGTTCCACTAGATTATTTCTGACCTTACGAGGCCCTCAGCTCACTCACTCTCAGGACGTGATGCTCTTCTTTTCGCTTTCATTGTGTGTGCGTTGCTGGAACCGTGCTGGTCCAGATGTCGGGAGTAGATGCCCTGGGGAATCTGCAGAGCACGCCAGAGCAGGCTTGAGGTCCAGAACAGGATTTCCGGATCCAGAGGGAGGGCCCCATATGACCCCTGTGCTGGGGACCGGGGGCTTGCGGGGCCCCAGGGGCATCATACTACGCTGCTAGATCTCACCTAGAAATCCACTTCTGACCCGTCCCGTCGCTCTTGCTTGGGCCGGCACTGCGCAGCTCTCCAGACCGAGCCCACTCTCCCCATCTCTGGATTCTGTCCTCCAAGCCTGTCTTGAACCCTCCTCTGTGAAGCTTTGGTCTCCACCCTACCTCAGAAACTGCTCTTGTCAGAGTCAGCAGGCACCTTCACGGCGTGCAATCCACTGATCAGTTTTCAGCCTGATGTTCTCTGACCCATGAGCAGCATGTGCTCTGGTCCATCAACCCTTTCCCTGTAGAAGCCTCTAATTCACCAGGTCTTGCAACACCACCTTTTCCCAGGGTTCCTTTGGCCTCACGGGCTGCTCATGCTCAGAAGGATAAGTGACTTCTTTGATACTTCCTGAAGTGGGGGGTTCTTGTGGACTCCTTCGAATTCCTTCTCTCTCTGGATTCCTCCTGGGATACTGTCCAGGCTCATGCTTCTCAGTGCCGTCTGAGCACCAATAACCCCAAATTTCTATTTCTCTTTCTGGTTTTCCTCGGAGCCTTTCACTTTATGGAGCATTTTATGTGGACCCGGCCCTTTGATCCCGATGGCCACTCTTGAGCCAGGCAATGCTATCACCACCTTATTTTGCAGACAGGGAAACTGAGGCACAGGGAAAAGGCGGGGTGAATTTGGAATCAGATCCAGGTTCCAGGGTTGGTGTTCTTAACTGCTATTCTAGTCAACTCTAAACGGCCAGTACATCTCTTAGGAGGGAAAAAGATCTATGTTTTCCAATGTTTGGTGAGTAATTTTCCTGTTTCCTCTACTACCATGCATGTATTCACTTGACTCATTCAAGAAATAATTATCAACCCCTTCACACATATTAGATGTGGGCTTGCATTTGTACCACAATTTGTGTGATCTACAGCATGATTTCAATATGCTTTCTTGTGTGATTTTCCCAAGAAGTCCCTATAAGGTAACAGGACAAGGATATTTGTTAATTACGTTCACTTCCTAGATCGACTTAATACTTGAGCGATTTCTTTCCTTCAACTCAAAGTGTCCAAGGAGCCCTCTATGGGGCACCCACTGGTCCCCTGATGATGCCTGAGCTTGGACCAGCCTCTGTTTTGCACACGTCACCCAGAGCGTGTTGCAGTGAGCACTTTGGACAGTCACATTCCAGGTCTTGAGCACATCCGCACATGGGTCTCTGTCTTTGCCAACTGTGCACACAGCTGAGTGTCCAATTTGTCCCGAGGACACAGAGAAACACAACACGAATTCGGGGTGAGAATCCAGGTCCTCTGAATCCTGGCGGGGAGCTTTCCAGGTACTCCACGCTGTGGGTCCGTGAGCCCCACTGATGTCAGAGCCTGCTTTGCTGTACAAGTTACAGTGTTAAGCCTTTTCACTTGGGTAGCTGCACTGTTATCCCAGTTTTTATTTTTAGAGCCAGAGCAGACACAATCAATTTAATTCCAGCTCTCTGATCATAAACCTCCATGTTGATATTGCCCCTTTAAATCAAGTGTTTATGGGTCCTGTAAGCACCACCTGGAAAACTTACCTTAAGGTCCTAAAGTCATTTGGCTACAAATTACTTAATATTTTCTTGCACCTACTTCCGTGGTCTGGGTTTGATTATTTCTAATTATCATAAATGCCCCTCTGCATTCCAGACGTGTTCTGTTACAGTCACTCCACCAGCCGGATATTTCATGTTCATGTTCAGAATCAAAGAGGGCAGAGTTCTAAGTCAGGCACGTTTCCCAGCCCAGGGGTGAGACTTTGAGCAACCCTCCCACCTCTTACAGTGTGGGAGGGAGCGATCATGCGCACTTCATCCCTTTTCCAGGTCCGGAGGGTCAGATTCTATCGTGGATTGTTGCCTTTTCCTCCTAAAATTTAGTACCAGCTTCACCTGCTACTAGGACAATTATCACGTGAGGGGCTGCTTTTCAATTAGCTTAGGTGATAGCCCCTCTTATATATTTGATCATCATGTGAATCACAGGCCAGCTACAATTCTGTGTTGCCCCACCTTTAGGAGAGGCCACGGAGGCAATTCCTGCTAGAATCGGATGATTCCAAGAGGCCCAGGGAGACGGGTCCAGCTCCAGGCAGAGCCTCTACAGGGGAAGCTCTCGGAGTTGATGCTTCAGTCCCCAACCCGAGTCCTGACACTTCCCCGTACGCCCGGCCTGCCCTTCACCCCTGCTCATTCTGCAGGCTGAGCTGTTGGAGCTCTTGCTACTCAGGGCTGTCAAAAGGTGCGGGATCAGGAAGCCGAGTTACGGCAGGAGGCGAGACGCAGGTGGCCCCTCTGACTCGGCTCTGACCTTTCCCGCTCGCAAGGCCTCTGCTTTCTTCAAGACTGAGGGGGCCTGACAGAGGCAAGGCCCAGGCTGTAGCTCGCACACATCCGTTCCACTCTGTGTTTTCAAAAACTAGAGACACTTTCTCTCTGCTCCTAATTCCCTTCAAAAATACTGACGTATTTCCCAGTTTAATTTGACAAACACTTCTGCCCAGGACTGCCTGATTTAGGATTGGGGTGCAAGGCCAGGAGGAACGACTGCTCTTGCTGACCCTCCTCCTTCGAGGCACCTAGCAGAGCCTGCTGCGCAGTCAAACCTAAGCTCTAGGGACTTTGGTGCCTCGTAAAATAGGGCTGGATTTCCACTGTGCTCTTTTCTTCCTTATCCTAAAAATCCAAATAAATCATAATCGGACGATGATTAAATGGAAATTGACTATAATTAGAAACCAGAGGGGAATGAAGCAAAGTCTTTCAAATATCCTAAGATTCTAGAAAAGAAGGTGGGGTCAGATGATTTAACCTTTGATGTAGATTTAGATGCTTTCAGTCTTCAGTTTTCTTCAAGAAAAGCAGTGATAAACTACCAAAAAAAAAAAAACCACACAAAAAACCCACTCATACCATAGAAATAATTGGGACCAGGCTTTCGATAAATAAGTCCTGAATTAATGAAATAAAGATATTTTTATTTGATCTTTAATCATTAATATGATTAGAAATATTAACATTAATCTCATCGCTAATAATAATCTTTAAAGGTCTTGCTGTGGCCCCACAAACCTAGAAAAACCAATATTATTTGCTAATGATTTTAGCTGTAATTTAATGAATCATCTACTTTTTAAAAAACAAACAAAATAATGGGGAAGGTGTTTGTTGCAGTACTACCACCAAAATCGCGGGTTGTGGAAGGCAGAGGCGTGTTCGCGGTCAGCCCCGGGAGCGGTTGGTGGGTCCCAGAGAGCAGCCACAGAGACCCTGACCACGGGAAGGACAGCACAGCCACGCACCTGGCACAGAGAACTCAGAGAATAAGAAGTTCTAGAACAGAGCAGACAAACCTTTCAGGAAAGGCAAACATCACTATCGCTATTCCCCTGGCTCCTCTCCCTGGAATCAAGCCTCCAGCCGCCCCAAAGAAACAATAATCTTTTCCCGCAGCCAACATGATTCGTCCAAGAACGATTGTCAGGGCCTCCAAAGGCAACATTTCAAAAAGCCAAGGATTCCTCTTCCTTGACCTACCCCGCAGTGCACCACAACCCACGTCATCACAAGTCTGGATCCTGGGTCCTCCCAGACCCATGGGAAGCCTGGGGCTCCCTCTCTCTCTGCCTCTGCACTCGGGCCAGCAGACTGAGTTCTCTCTCTCCTCCTCAGATATGTCCCCTGTTCTCTACTCCACAAAGAAGGCCACCTCCAACCTACTCCTTGACCTCCAGCGTCGACCCTAAACCGCCCGTCCCCTACTTAGCTCTTGGAGCATTCTTCCCACAGAGCAAATCTGTTCAACTTCCTCAGCTGCTTAAAACTAAGAGGTTGCCCGAGCATCACCCAAATAACATGGAGCTTCTTTCCTAGCGAGTCTCAAACCTCAGCGCTTCCTAGAAACACATGGAAGTTTTTACAATACGTTGATGCCTAAAGCCACACCCAAGACCAATTAAATTCTAATATGTGGGGATGAGGCTCCAGGATTTTCCGCTTCTCAGGTGACTCCAGGGTGCAGTCAAGGTTTGGAAAGTTCGTCCTGCTTCCGTGTACCTGACAGACAATTTTGAGAAATGAGCTTCACGATTAAAAAGCGCATCTTTCTCAGCGTGAGTCTCTCTCACGTTTCCTCTCCCAGTCTCCATCCTCAGGTGCCAGAAATCCACCCATGGTGCTTTGTACGCTACTATACCTACTTTGTTCTTCTGAAATGGATCTGAGATGCAGAGAACAGGGTCAGGTACACTCTCAGCTGTCCGTGACTGTCTGCTTTTACTAAGGTCTTTAGTCCATTATTGTAATAATATAACTAGTTCTCTGAACGCTCTCTCAAAAAGCAAGTGCAAATTTGACAGTACCTTCCATGGACCCAGCAGCCCCTGTCCATCCTTACCCTCTGCTTCCCCATACCCCTGAAAACAACCATCTCTTACCTCATGTTCATCAGTCTCTGCCTTGCCTTTCCTTAATGTTTGGTTGCAGCCATATATATTCCGATAGTTATAAATATATTTAGGGTCTTTTAACTTATCAAAACTATTTTGCCAAATGCATGTCTATCATTGTATTAGGCACCAGAGAGACAAAAAAGGAGAGAGATAGAGACAGAGAGAGCGAGGAGATAGGGAGAGACATAGTTTCATGAATTCCCGTGGGATTATGGGGGTTGGCTAGTCTGGAATTTGTGTGGCAGGTGGGCAGACTGGCAATTCAAATGAGAGATGATGATTCACTTATGGCTGTGACTTCTGCAAGGCCACAGACTGGACACTCAAGCTAGGTTTCTGAGTTAGTCTTGAGAAGAAACTTGCTTTTGTTCTTCAGGCCTTCAGGTGATTGGATGAGGCCCACCCCCATTATGGAGGCTATTGTTCTTTACTCAGAGTCTACTGATTTAAATGTTTATCACAGCTAAAAGTACCTTCGCAATAAGACCAAACAGCTGGGCACCAAGGTCTAACAAAGTTGACATATAAAATTAACTGATCAAGAATGTGTTGGGCTTTAAATTCACCCACTTTGTTGTGGGCTAGTGTATTAATTGGTTTTGACTGGTATCAAATATCCCATGATGTAAAGACATCACAATGTGTTTATTTATTCTCTGGTTGATGGGTATTTGGGTAATCTCCGGGCCAACACTACTCTAAACAGTGCATGAGGGTGTACACCTCTCTAGTGTAAGAGCTTCCCGTGGACGTGTTCCTGACAGTGGGACTGTTGGCCACAAAATACGTGAATGGTCAACCAGAGGAAATCGTGCCAAGTGCTTTTGCCAAGAGATGGCACCAATTGCCATGATTATTGGTGACATAATACAAGAAGTTTCTTGATCTACATTTTCTTGGAGACTTCTTAATTTTCAGCAATAAAATCGGTTTAAATGTTATTTCATTTAAGTCTTGGTTTGTATTTTCCTCCATTCATCATGTTAAACTTATTTTTATGTGTTTATTGGCCATTTGCTTTCTTTTTCTGTGAAATGTTTATTCACATATTTTTCCCACATTTAGCTGATTTGTATTTTCTTTTTTTTTTTTTTTTAAGATTTTATTTATTTGTCAGAGAGAGAGAAAGCAAGCACAAGCAGGGGGGAGTGGCAAGCAGAGGGAGAAGCAGGCACGGAGCCCAATATGGGACTTGATCCCAGGACCCTGGGATTATGACCTGAGCCGAAGGCAGACGCTTAACCGTCTGAGCCACCCAGGTGTTGCTGATTTGTATTTTCTTATACATTTGTAGACCTTCTTTATACATTCTTGATTCCAAAGTCTTATTCATTATATGTATTGCAAAAAACCTTTTAAAGTTTGTAACTTCTTTTCATTTTGTTTAAGGTACATTTTACTATACAGAAGTTTTACTTTATAGTCAAATTGACTAATCTTTTCTTTTATAGTTAATACTTTTTGTATATCGTGAGGAAATACTTTCCAACATCAAGGTCTAAAAGATATTGACCTGTATTTTATCAAGATTTTAAAAATTTCCTTTTTTAAATACCTAAGTTCTTAACCTATCTGGAGTTATCTGGAGTTATTTTTTATGTATCATATGATGTAGGAATCCCAATATGTTTTTTCTTTATGCCAAATCAATTTCTCAGTTCCACTTATTAAATAATCCTCTTTTTTCCCCCCACTCATCTGCAGGGCCTCCACCGTATACCAAGTATTCATACCTGTGCGGTTCTGTTTCTGGATTCTTTATTCTATTGTATTGATAAATATGTGTTTGTGTTCTTGCTGCGTTAGTGGAGAATGTTCAATTCTGCCTTAGAGACAAAGTAAACAAATGAATATAACAATAAGAAAAGCTCATACGATGTGTTAGGTCTAGATGGTGAGTAAGTTAATAGTCTGTGTGATAAGCTTTTCTTAGAGTATAAATGTGTTGAAAATAGGTGTTTTAAAAAGATGAGGATGGTGAGTGTTACTCACAGAAAGAGAGGGTTAGAAGAAATGAGTTAACCTTCAGTAACCACACAGCCTGGCCTGTCATCCCCATACAGACAGCCATATTGCATCTCCACCAGAGACACCTCTTGTAGCACAGTGTTCCCCCCTCCCCAGAGGAAACTTTTGCTTCTCAACAGCAACAAGTGAGTTGCCCATCCTCAAGAAAAGAAAAAATCTAGAGACAGACCTTACACCGTTGACAAAGACCAACTCAAAGTGGACTACAGACCTAACTGTAAAATGCAAAACTAATACAACTCCTAGAAGATAAAGTAAGAAACAAAGTAGATGACCCATGAGACATTGTAGATAAAACACCAAAGGCACATCTATAAAAGAAATACTTGTTAAGCTCGACTTAATTAACATTTAAAATTTCTTTCTGCAAAAGTCAATGTTGAGAGAATGAGAAGACAAGCAGCCATAGAATGGGAGAAAATATTTGCAAAATATATATCTGATAAAGAAGTGTTCTTCCAAATATACAAAGGACACTTGAGACTCAACAATAAGAAAACAAACAATACATTAAAAAAAAAAAATGTGCCAAAGACTAACAAGCATTTCACCAAAGAAGACATATAGAAGGCAAACGAGCATATGAAAAGATGCTCCCCATCTTATGTCATCTGACAAATGCAAATTAAAACATCAGTGAGATACCACTACTCACCTAGTAAAACGGCCCAAATTTAGAACACTGACAATCAAATGCTGGTGAGGATATGGAGCAACAGGAACGCTCATTCATCGCTGGTGGGAATGCAGCATGGTACAGCTGCTTCATCGGACAGTTTTGTGACTTCTTACAACACTAAACATACTCTTACTGTACAATCCAGCAATCACACTCCCTGTTACTTACCCAGAGGAGCTAGAAATTCATGTCCACACCCAAACCTGCACATTGTTATTTGTAGTTTATTCATAATAGCCAAAACTTGGGAGCAACCAAGATATGGTTCAGTAAATGAATGGAATGGGCAAATAAACTGTGGTATGTCCAGACAATAGGATATTATTCAGTGCTAAAAAGAAATGCACTATCAAGTCATGAAAAGACAGGGAAGAACCTTAAATACATATTACTAAGGAAAAGAAGACAGTGTTATAAAAAAAAAGAAAGAAAAAAGCGACATACTGTATGATTCCAAGTATACAACATTCTGGAAAAGGCAGAAGTGCAGAGACAGTAAAAAATACATATTCAAGTTTCTCATCATTAATTATGCTGTTAGTTATAGGTTTTTTTTTGGTTGTTTTTTTGTTTTGTTTTGTTTTGGTAGATATTTTATACCAATTTGAGAAAATTACTCTCTAACCCTAGTTTACTGAGAGTTTTTATTGTAAGTGAGTTTTGGATGATGTCAATATTTTTTTCTGCATCTATTAATATGATCATACTGTTTTTCTTCTTTAGTCTCTGATGCAATGGCTTACAGGAACTGATTTTCTAGTGCTGAACCAGTCCTGCATACCAGGGATAAATCCCACTTGGTCATGTGCATAATTCTTTTTATACATTATTAATTCAATTTTCTAATATTTCATTGAGAATTTGTGCATCTATGTTCATGAAAGAGAATATGTATTTGTTTTTCTTGTAATGTGTTTGTCTGGTTCTGGTGTTAGGGTGCTGCTGGCCTCATAGAATGAGTTAGGAATTATTCCCTCTGATTCTATCCTCTGAAAGAGATTATAAAAAGTTGGCACAATTTCTTCCTTAAATGGGTGATAGAATTCACCTATAGAACCCATCTGGACTTGGTGTTTTCTCTTTCAGAAGGTTATTAATTATTGATTCAATTTCTTGGATAAATATAGGCTTATTCAGATTGTCTCTTTCTTCTTGTGTAAGTTTTGGCAAATGGTATCTTTCAGGTAATTGGTCTGTTTCATCTAAGGTATCAAATTTGTGAGGACAGAGCTGTTCTTAATATTCCTCTATTATCCGAGCTACCATATGATCCAGCAATTGCACTACTGGGTATTTACCCCAAAGATACAAATGTAGGGATCCGAAGGGGTACTTGCACCCTAATGTTTATAGCAGCAATATCCACAATAGCCAAACTGTGGAAAGAGCCAACATGTCCATTGACAGACAAATGGATAAAGAAGATGTGGTCTATATATACAATGGAATATTATGCAGCCATCAAAAGGAATGAGATCTTGCCATTTGCAATGACGTGGATGGAACTGGAGGGCATTATGCTGAGCAAAATAAGTCAGTCAGAAAAAGACATGTATCATATGACCTCACTGATATGAGGAATTCTTAATCTCAGGAAACAAACTGAGGGTTGCTGGAGTGGTGGGGGGTGGGAGGGATGGGGTGGCTGGGTGATAGACATTGGGGAGGGTATGTGCTATGGTTAGCACTGTGAATTATGCAAGACTGTTGAATCACAGATCTGTGCCTCTGAAACAAATAATATATTATATGTTTTAAAAAGAAGAAGAAGAAGACAGCAGGAGAGGAAGAAAGAAGGGGATAATCAGAGGGGGAGACGAACCATGAGAGACGATGGACTCTGAAAGACAAACTGAGGGTTCTAGAGGGGAGGGGGTGGGAGGATGGGTTAGCCTGGTAATGGGTACTAAAGAGGGCACGTTCTGCATGGAGCACTGGGTGTTATATGTAAACAATGAATCGTGGAACACTACATCAAAAACTAATGATGTAATGTATGGTGATTAACATAACATAATAATAAAAAAAAGCGGAAAAAAATATTCCTCTATTATCCTTTTAATTTCCATAGGATCTGTACTGGTGTCCCTTCTTTCATTTCTTCTATTAATAATTTGTGTCTCCCACCTCTCCCTCTCTCTCTTTTTTTCTTAGTTAGCTTGAACATAGAGGCTTATTAATTTTATTGTTCTTTCAAAAAAAGTAAGTTTTTGGTTTAGGTGATTATCTCAATTGATTTCCCATTTTCAATTTCATTGATTTATGCTCTAATTCTTATTATCTCTTTGGATTTAATTTGCTCTTCTTTTCCTGGTTTCCTAAAATCAAAACATAGACTATTTATTTTAGACCTTTCTTCTTTTCTAGTATGTGTATTTCATGTTATAAATTTCTTTATAGTCGCTGCTTTCACTGCATCCCACAAATGTTGCTCAGTTGTATTTCATTTTTATTTAAATCAGAATGTTTTCAAATTGCTTTTGTTATTTCTTCTTTGACCCATGTCTTATTTAGACGTGTGTTGTTTAATCTCCATGTATCTTAGGATTTTCCAGTTACCTTTCTTTTACTGATTTCTAGTTTAATTCAATTACGGTCTGAAGAAGACATTGTATAACGTTCGTTTTTTTAAACTTGTTAAGGTGTCTTTTATGGCCACAAATGTGGTCTATCTTAGGGAATCATCCACATCAACTTGAGAAGAATGTGTATTCTGCTGTTGGATATGGGAGTCTGTAGATGTCAGTTATATCCAGTTGATCGATGGTATTGTTACGCTCACCTACTGATTTTCTGCGTATTAGATTCTAGTCTTCATTTCAATTTATTGAATAGTTATATTACCTTTTAAGAATGCTTGTTTTTCTTGAGTCAGTTTATAATTTTTAGAAATTCATAACTTTTATTAAAATTTATATATTTTGGAAGTTTATAAATTTCCTAGCAAATTATCTATTAACCAAAATCTTCACAGTTGACCCTACAACTGATATCTCCCCCAAAATAGTGTTTTATCTCCTCTCTCTTACTTTACTTAAATCCATTTATTATTTAATGATGCCAGTAAATTCTTAGTTTTAAGTACATTCTAATTTTCAAGGCATTCCATATTTCAATGCCTATATATATATTTATAAATTTATAAATTTATATATATTTATAAATATATAAAATTGGAGTTGCATTACAACATTCTTTAGTGCAAGAAGGCCTGTCTGCATGGGTTTTATAAATTTGAACACCAACACTGTATTTTCTTCAGTAATATCTGCAAATTGAAATCTAAGGGAAATTTTGATTAAAACATTGGGTTTGGACTAAATTAAATATTCTATGAGCAAATAGTCCAGTTGGTATCTGTACTGTAACATTGCCTATTTTATTATTTATTTCTATTCAGGTAAGTAAAGAGAACCTTGTCAATTACATTATTGATTTACAAAAATAGATTTTTGAACTGGCTTCAAATTACATTACAAACAGTTCACTATCATTTTGCTTCTTTAATAATGGAGCCCTCAAAAAGTAGATTCTATACCAAATTATGCTGTCTGGTACCCTTAGTCAATTTAAACCCTGTTGAACTCAGTTTTACCTGTAGAATTATGATCAGTTACTAATGGGATTTTGTGGAGATTGTGAGATAATGTAGACAGGCAAATTTAATATCCATTACACTCATTATTATTGCAACAGAAAAATTACCTGTTTCTCTTATTGCAGAAGTCATTTTATTTATTTTTTATTTTTTTAATTTTTATTGTTATGTTAATCACTATACATCATTAGTTTTTGATGTAGTGGTCCATGATTCATTGTTTGTGCATAACACCCAGTGCTCCATGCAGAACGTGCCCTCTTTAATACCCATCACCAGGCTAACCCCCCTCCCCTCTAGAATCCTCAGTTTGGTTTTCAGAGTCCATCGTCTCTCATGGTTCTTCTCCCCCTCCGATTTCTCCTCCTTCATTCATTGCAAAAGTCATTTTAGCCATTTATATTCCATACACTGATGAATCTGGACACTCTAGATGTTGGTGTTTGCTTTTAATAATTCAACTCTTACTTTCTTAAAATTTACTAGAAGTAATATATGAACAAATAATTCAACAACATTACCAAATATTTATATATTTTAACAACCTTGTCAAAGGCAGTTTCCTCTTTATAAATTCTACTTACGATATAGCTATATGTTCACAGCTGAGAAATTACACATTAAAATAAATGTTTGCTTTGTCTGAAAATGTCCTTTAAAAAATATTCTTTTGAGAATATTATTGTGACATGATCTCTTTTAATTGAACTAATTGCAGAGTTTTCCAGTATTTCTGGATTTTCTTCCTGTCCACTTGGAGTTACACTACACTATCTTCTACCACTTTACATAAGAAACTTCAATGCTGCTACAGTGTTATATCTAAGAGACTTCCTCCTTAAACCTCTGCTCTTACTCCTTCCTGAACACACATCTGCCCAGCTGGTATAGCTCTAAGACATTTTGCTGTGTAGGGAACAACCAGCTGGAGCATGTTTCATGACATGCTCATTGGAAAGAGAAAAACAAATGCTGATTCTTAATATTTGCTGACTTCTCTGCTGAACATACCCCTTCCACTGACAGGTTCAAGGGACCAATGTGCCAACATGGAACAAAAAGGGAAGATGGGAATATGTTGCACAATAGGATCTCCAGAATTTGTTGGTGCCAGATTATTTTTTTTCTTGAAAAAAGACAAAGAATCTATAATGACTTGCTTGTCCCAGTACCTTGTTAATGCTCTTGAGCGACAAAGATAATTCTAGGAATTTTTCTATCTCGTAGAATGTTTCATTGCACAAAAGCTTGTAACTAGTCATTTCTACCCAATACTTGTTAACAATACCTAAGGTGATGGCCAAATACACTTGAGCTCTCTATACTAAATCCACACAGCTCTACCTCCCACCATGCCTTTAAGATGTATGTACATTTTTCGTTCTTTCTGGGGTGTGATGCTGTAAATTCTTCTTGACATCATTAATTTTGGTAGAGGGAAGCACTTGGGAAAGCATGCTCAGGAGGCTAAGTCACCTGCACTGTGTCAGTTTCCTTCAGAGGGAGAGTTCAGGGTCCAAAGGAATCTCCCAGGAAAATTTCCCATTCGAACATTGGCAGTAGCCCATGGTCCAGGAAAAGAAGGTAAAAGCTTATATTTTGTGTTTTCATGGTTTAAAAACTAGAGGGGCTAGAGAACTCCAGGGTGGGGATCACAATGATGGGAAAGGAAATAATAGTGGAAGATCCAGGAGTGAATAATATCTAAATTCTACCTTTATTTGGGGCTCTTGGTCTGACTGTGAGCTGGAAATGAGTCACCAAGAAATGGAGCCACTAGGACCAAAGCATGGGTCAATTGTGTGTTCATCCAATTTAACCAAGTTGGAGAAGAATTGATCCTCTTTCACCAATAATCACGAGAATGCATGTAGGCCTGCACCCCAGGGGTCTCAAGGTAGCTGCGCCTAACGTTGTTCAGAGCCCGCTTCTAAGACAGATACCAAAGGCATAAAGGGTCAAACTCATCAATCACTTAATGGTACCTCAGTGTTCTCTCTTTGGGTATGAACAGTTGACTCTCATAGGCTTTGCATAAACACTCAGAGCTCTTAGAAATTCAAGGAAGACAGGCAACCAGAGGGGAGATACTAGATTCCTTTTTAGAATAGAAAGCACTACAGTGATTAGTTAGAAGCAATGCAACAGTTAATGTGTTTCATGAAGTAGTTCACGATGATCACATATGACAATTTTGTACTATTAAGTGGGCAAATACTATTAAGTGCTTCTTAGTTAACAACTTCTTGAATGGATTGTGATTTTTCCTAGAAATAGGAATGCCTCGTAACTGCATTTTCTTTTCTCTTCATTGTGTAAATGTTGCACAATCAATGGCACCTCAGACACCGTTGGAAATCAAGGCTGCAGACGAGCACCCCAAAAGGAGCCTGAAAATATTATGGTGCTCATTATGAACTTTGTCCTTCCTTCTTTGGGTTTAGTCAGATGTTCAGATGGAAGGTCTTCTTCACACAGGGATCATTTACAACAAAATATTTGCACAATACCATAAGAACAGACCCAAAAGGTGATAAGAAATATGACGATAGCTTTGATTAATAAATTGATTGAAAACAGTTCAGAAAGCACACAGAAACAAACTAAGTGTGAATGAGCTAGGACAAATGTGGACACTGAACTTCTCAGAGGATGTGATTTTAAAACAGACTTTGTTTAGACCAGAGTTCTCTTAGGCATTTAATTATTTTTCTCCTACACTCCCCTCCCTTTTTAAACAAGATTAAAAGTCACGGTTTTTTCACTAAAAATGGCCGGAATTCCCGATTTTCTTGCCCATGTTGTCCTGGATCTCTGCTGCTAACAGACTCAATTTTGGGTTAGATGTCATGGCCGTATGGAGATTAATGTCCCACAGGGTGGGTTCCCTTTGTCATCCTGGGGAAAGTCAGACGCAGCCAGAGTCAAAAAGAATGAAGACAGAGAAACAGGCCTTTCAAATAAACGGTAACGGGGCAGTTGTGTCAATTGTGTGAACGGCTAGCTTCACCCTAGCTGGCTGTCCCTGTGCCCTTCCTGTGACATGCCTCTTGCCTCTCCAGTGGCTTTCACCCACAGCTCCTCCACCGTGAATGAATCCCACGGATGGGGGTCTCCTTCCTCTCCTCCTCCTTCTTTTCCTT
Organism: Neomonachus schauinslandi; assembly: GCF_002201575.2. Taxonomy (NCBI): domain Eukaryota; kingdom Metazoa; phylum Chordata; class Mammalia; order Carnivora; family Phocidae; genus Neomonachus; species Neomonachus schauinslandi. The sequence goes on from NC_058409.1 coordinate 147,895,289, forward strand.
TTTGTGAATCCCATTCTTATGGGGAAGTGCTGTATAAATTCAATATGCATAGAAATAGGATCAGATGAAAATTATCACGGAAATAGATTTTGGCCTCTCTGGTCCCTTGTGTCTTTCCTACCCAGCATGACCCAGAAGATATTTGTTGCTATCTGTGTCAAGTAAAATCTCCCACTTTAAACTGATGTAACTTCTCCCTCCCCCACCCATAATGAGGGGCCAGACTTCCCTTTGCTTAGAAAGTTAAACTGTGTTTTTCTAACGTAAGTTCTAAGTACATCTTGTGATGGGTGAGATTTATATAACACCATTGTATGTTAAAAATTGGTCCCTAGTTTGAATTTCCTACTTTGCTTTGCCACAGGCAGGAAGCTTTGCAAGAATGGCAGCTCCATCTGGAGCTGATCTGAGCCCACAACCCTTCCCATAGCATGGAAGACTAAAAGATCCGGAATGCTGAGGACGGTGAGGGGAAGGCTCCCTTTGCCTTCTGTGGCTGCTTGAAACTTCACGATTCTTCTTGCTGCTTCATGTGATGGTGACGGTCGCCAAATGGCACACCCTTTCAAATCCTTTTCAGAGTTCAGAAAATTTGTACCATGACCTCATGCAATTTTTTAAAAAAAAAACATGTTTTTGCTCCAACAATGATAGCCATGGCAGAAATGTGTTCAACACCAGCCCCGGATCCCGAAGAGGTAGACATTTACCTTTATACCATTTTCTGCCCGAACAGTTCATTATCCACAACCCTCTTGACTGTTCTCTGCTTTCCCGTGTGAACACCCACCAATCAGACAGGAGAACACATGCAGACGCCCTGCTCTAGAAAATGCTGCACGCCCTGGTCTCCTTCCATGTGAGAGTGCCGGGCTGGGATGGACTTTGTTCCTTTGTCCGAGGACAGATGTGGTCTGAAGCTGCTTGGAGAGGGCTGCCGTCCTTCCTGGATCACGCAGTAACCCAGCAGCACATTGCCAGTGCAGGAGGGGACCAAACCCCCTCATCATAATAAATATATCCTGATCGGTATCTGTACCAACGTCACACTGACAACAGGGAAGATCCCTCAACAGAAACAAGTCAGCTGTCCATGGGACTGATCGGGAGGTGAGTTTGCCTTTTGGAGAATTAGTGGAGCTGTCAGTGCCTTGTCTCCCATGAGGCGGGGAGGCTGGCCTGGGCACAGGGCAGGCAACATGTCCACTCCCCACCCAGACCCACCCCACAGGACATAAGCCAGCCTGTTTCTCCTTTCATTGCAGCAGGAGCCAGGCAAGGAAAGACATCCCATCACCTGTGGTTTTTCCCTAAGAGAGTTGAGGAAATAACAAAGACTACCCAAATGAGAATAAGAAACAGCCATTTATTCAGACCTTTCTACAGCAAGGGAGTCGGCTACCATGACTTGCATTAGGCAGAGACTCAAAGGCAGGCAGAGGAATGAGAAGGCTTTATAGGCTGAAAACAAACAAACACACACTAAAGCTGCAGGTGTACTTCGACTAGAGGCTGATGGAATGGGGGAGTTGTACGCAGTAAGCTGGGAGCAAGGCATCCTGTGATTGCTTGGGGGGCATATTCGGCTTCCTCTGGTCGGTCCTGGGTTGGAAGCACAGGCAAATAATGGAGCAAGTGACAGTCACTGACAGAGGCCTGACTTCTTTCAGGCCGATCGCTGCAGGGGCAATGGTTGGGCATCCGGGATAGTGGCTACAGAAGTTGTGTGTCAGGGTTCTGCTCTGTAGACAGGCAGGCCATCGTCCATTTGTATGTGTTCTGTTTGCAGACGAAGTCTTCCAATTTATGTGATCTTCTTAATTTAAACAAATTCTGTTATTTAAAATGAAGAACATGTTAGTGGCCTACGTAAGTGGAAATGGATAAACGTTCAGTAAGCACTCATTATTCAATATTGCCATAAGGAGGAGAGATCTTGAGATCTTTCGGGCTAAGCAACATCTCACCAAGATAATGTTCGTGGCCAGGCATGTTCTTGTGGGGTTGGTGTGAATTAAAAGCAAGAGCTTTGTAATCTACGATGTTGAGACACAGTAACCTATCATTGTCTAGCATGTCTGTAAACATGCACAAGACGACGGCAAGGAGAGGAGTGATGTAATTTGAACTAGGAATCTAGGATGGTAAAAATTGCCTTCGAGATCGTGGACATGTTTTTATGAATTGTGGAACCAGTGAGCCTCTTGGTACAAATCAACAACCAAGGTTAAGAAAAAAGCTGGAAACCTGTTTTCATAGAGATCTGGCGCTCAGAAATTTACAGTGGGATGCGAAAGAGATCTTGTCATCCAGGGAGCTAGAATATAGTTGGGAGGAACTAGAGAAAAAGCACTATAGCCAAGAAAGGAATTCATGTCAGGCTGCCCCTCCCAGGCCAGAGACCCCCACCCCACATCAGGGGGCCTGGCATCAAATAATTGCAGGGGTCCACGCCTAGAGCCCTGACACGGCCAAATTCAAAGATGGAATGGAGGTTTTCTGGCATCTCTCTCCCTAGGGAAGGCATATAAGAAACATTTAACCAGAACTGGTCCTTCTAGGCCATATGATTCCCACTCACTGATGAAAAACAGGACCATAAAAGTAGGGGGGGTGGGATTTATAAGATCGCCCTGCTATTAAGTCAAAGTCACTCCAAGTGTTGGTATTTTTCTCTTGCTGCAATGCCAGCCCATAATCACGACTTACAAATGCTTAACATAACATACACAATATTACAGTTACTTAAAGTGTCCACTATCGATTGCAGTGCAGTATCCCACAGAAATACCTTAGCTGGAAACAACCACTTTTTTGCTTAGGACCTTCTGGGTTAGCAGTTTGGGGTGCGATCTGCTGGAGAGTTTGCTGGTGTCACCTGGGGTCACACGTCTGGTGGCTCGCCTGAGACCAGATACTCCTCGGGGGCCTCACGCACCTGTCAGGTGTGGTGCTGGCTGTGGATGGGACACGTGTGTCTGGAAGTACAGCCTGAGCCGTCTTTCCTGGAGGTTGGTTTCAAGAGCCAGAAGCTTCAAGGACTCTTGCTACCTACGCCCAGCATTGAGGGAACATCTGCTCCAAGTCAGACGTCCGGATTAGGTCCCAGGCTCCCAAAGACAGATTCCACTTCTTTATGGGAGGAGCTGAAATGTGGGTGATTCTGAGGTTACTACCTTTAACGTCTGCGAAACCAAGTTTAATAACAAGCAGGTAATGTTGTGATTCTGTCCAAAAGGTACGGTAGATGTTCTGACATTATTTCAGTGGAAGTCTGTAATCCATGAGCTCATTTCAAACTTGACAGATTATTTTTTTTTAATTAAATGTTGATCTCTTCAAATATTTAACATAACATCTTAATAAATAAAAGATTATAGTCCTTATTCCACAAAGGGACCTATCACTGTTTTCTAGCTGGTTATGCTTTTATTTTCCTATCGCCCATCTGGCGAGTGTCTGCCTGAATGCTTTAGAAGCCAGAACAAAGGCAAATGTAAGTTGACAGAAGTCCGGAATCGTAGAACCAGGCATCCCTGTTCAGCAAGAGGGGGCAGGGCAGTGCAGCGTTTAAACTGTGGATTTTAAGCTTTCATGCCATCCTGAAGTTCATTAATTGTGTGACCTTGAAACCGCTAAATGACCTTTACTGTCTCCTCGATGAAATGGGCACAGCAGTGTCCGTGTGCCTGATTGTCGAGCGGTGTTAAGTAGGAACTGCACTGGAAATTTCAGTGTGCTTGCTTCCGGCATCAGAAGAGTTTGGCAAGACCCACGCTGCAGGCCAGAGGACTGGGACAACCCTCCTTCCAGAGACTTGTTTTTGCAACAGAGCCTCCCAGGCCCTCAAGGTTCTCCTGGATGCTGCTTTAATCTCAGGAGCTCACACTGCCCTCCCTGGACAAGGAGTTTTAAGTACCGTGAGGGCGGCTGAGTCGGGACGCCGCCGCTTCCCCCTGTCCTCATGGTGGAGGTGGGATGGTGACCCCAGGAACGGGGGCCACAGGTCACAGGAAGCTCCCGGTGAACACGGTGGGCACGTCCGGTCCAGGTACCCCCTCATGGCCACTGTCCCGCAATCCTGAGTGACTCTGTGGTTTTCTTTGTGATGAAAGGCCCATAACGCCTTTTACACTACTCTCTATCTGAGTTAAAGTGTAAAACTCACAAAACACTTCTCTTTTTTTTTTTTAAAAGATTTTATTTATTTGAGAGAGAAAGAACGAGACAGAGAGAGAGCAAATGAGGGCGGGGAGGGTCAGAGGGAGAAGCAGACTCCCCACTGAGCAGGGAGCCCGATGCGGGATTCAATCCCGGGACTCGATCCCGGGACTCCAGGATCATGACCTGACCTGAAGGCAGTTGCTCAACCAACTGAGCCACCCCGGCGCCCACACAAAACACTTTTCCACGGTGACATTATAAGGTAACAATTTTAACTAAAAAAAGTCAAAAACTCAGCTTCTATGTTTCCCTTACGTTCGATTCACTGTGTTTTGTTTGTTTGGCTCATGCTCCTGCCCGTGGGATAGCCAGCACCAGAAAATGGGGAGCACCGGGGCCTTCCTAGGCCCGTGTCTCTCCTTCTGGCGTGTGGTGAGGGAAGGGGGACACTGGCGTTGGGGGTGCTCCTCCTCCCCTCACGGTGTGACTGATGTGAGTACCGCTGCGCCATGTGCGTGGACGGGGCTGACGTGGCCTGTAAACGGGAGGCAACCGTGAGCTTCCCCAACACCCACCACCTCGCACAGATACACACGGAGATAAGAAATGCTTTGTTTTCTTTCCCCTTGGGATGAGAGCTCTAAGGGTCGACTCTCTCTGCAAAGTTTGAGCGTGCCACCCGGCAGAACGAGCTGTGGTCGTCACGGTGTGGCAGACGTCGCCGGACTTAGTCCTTGATGAGTTTGTACCTTTAGATGACGGGAGGAGATCCTCCTATGTATCCTGCACTGAACACGCCTGTTTTTGCCCCAGAGAACCAACAGGTGCCAATGATTCAGACTTCCCAATGTAAGGAGGTGAGAAAAGAGAATGTTACTGTTTCCCCCGTAGATAAAGAAGCCAAAACACTGATTTGAAATGCCGGTGTGAGGCGCGGAACGTCAGGAAAAGTGTCTGTTTCTCAGACGTAACGAGGACAAAGGAACCTCTCTCCCCTCACCCCGCATCCCCAGCACTGTGAGTGCAAACGCCATGCCCTCTGATCTTCCCCGTTACCTCCACGCTGTGGCTGAAAGGGGCCCGGCCCTGCACGCTGCGTCTCCAAAGACCTCACTCTAGCGGCATCCAGTTCTGTCCCTGCCCAGGCGGTGAGGATGCACCCCTCTTCCAGACGCTAACCTCATACACAAGACCCCAGAATTTGCTCCAGAAGGACCCAGATCTACCTCTCACCTCGGCTTGGGATTCCTTTCTGGGTCCCCCCGGGGTGGATCATGCGGCCAGTGCGTACACCACTAGGCAGGCCTGGGAGGACGGAGGCCGGAGCGTGGGCACGTGGCTGGGATGGCCACGCTTGTGTGCAGGGGCCCCTCCCCAGGCCTGTTGTCACCATAGTGGGAGGGGAAGTGCTGCTAGCCAGGCCGCGGGACACCCCCTCCCCGCCAAAGCCCCGCCATGGTCTGGGTCTACATTGAGCCCTGGCTGTGCTGGTCCTTGTGAGGATGTGTCTGGAAAGATGGAAAGATGTAACACATATTTTAAAATAGTCTGTTGGCTGGATTTATTCACGGTTAATGTTTATCTAGCCGTGCGTGTGCTTTCTCTTCAGGGCTTCCCCCAGGCCCTGCAAAGTGAAGCTTGTCGGAAGACTGGCTTCTGCCCCCATGGCCCTCCTCCAAACTGCAAGGCCACTCGGTCCGGGACCCCCAAACACACCACAAGCCCAGTCTCTTCTGCACCCCCGGGCCGCCCCTTCTCGCCTGGAAAACCCGCCCAGCGCTCTCTTGGCTTCTCCTCTTGTCCACAGCAAAAGTCTGAGCCCGGCGTTTCCAATGCTTGAATTCCTTACTGGTTTTGTACCACTTTTTTAACAATTAAAAAATATATATATAATTATTTTAGATCTAAAGAAAATTTGCGAAGATACTAGTTTCCATATCCCCTGCCCCCTGTAGCCCCACCGCTGATCCCTCACAGTCGTATGATGCGCTTTTCACGACTGTAAGACAACATTGACACATTGTTGTCAGATAAACACTTCCTTCAGATTTCCTCAGTTTTTACCTAATGTCATTGTTCTGTCCCAGGATCCCGCTCAAGATGCCACAGGACATTCAGATGTCCTGTCTCCTCGGGCTGCTCTCAGCTGTGATGGCTTCTCCCACTTTCCATGTTTTTGGCCTGGAGGAGATGGTCGGGAGGAGTTTTGCAGAACGTCTCTCCGTTGGGATTGGTCTACTGTTTCCCTCCTGATGAGGTTGGGGTCACGGGCTCTCGACCGCAGAGGAGAAGTGCGTTCCTCATCACCTCACATCTGGGCGCCATGCTGTCAGTGGGACTCATCACCGTTGGTGTTGGCTGGGATGGCCTGGCTGAGGTCCTTTCAGTCAGGTTTCTGTAAACTGGGACGTTCTTTGCCCTTCCATACCCTGCTCTTTGGAAATGAGCCAGGAAGGACAGCCCGCACTTATGGAGTGGGGATTTGTGCTCTGCCGCCTGAGAGCAGAGTATCTGTACAAATGATGGGGGATTTGCCTGTAAGACTATTTGTCTCCACTCCTTCCCGTCGCTTTTTAGGATAAAATAAAATCTCCTCTTGTAGGAAATGAAGCCATCTGCTTCGTTTGGCCCTGCTCACCTCCGTGACCTCAGCTCCTTCCACTCTACCCACCCTCACAGCTACTCTGGGCAACACAGGGCATCGATGTCACTTCTCGTGGAGCTGGCCCCACCTCAGGACTCCAGGCCAGCTGTGCCCTCTGTGAATGCACTGTCGTCACTCTGCAAGACGCAGGCCAGGTGAGGTCACCACTCAATGTGCTCTAGCATATTACAGTCTTGATCTTATAGACTTAATAACAGGGTGATAGGATACACTCCTGATCTTATATAAATAATGAGAGTGTGATGTGATACACTCTATATAAAATGTGAAAGCAACCACTTGCTTGAAATTCAGAGAAGTTACTATTCTCAGAAGAACCTTCTCAAATGCATTATACTTGATTTTCTTGGGGGGGTGTTGTCATTTCCATTATTTCTAAATTTTGTGTAAATATATTTTCGCTGTTTTTTTCTTAATGCATGAAACTGAGATATTCATGAGTCAATTCGAAAGCAGCCATCCAAAGATATTTTGTGCACCCACACAACACTACACTTTGGGGAAATAACTAAACCTAATCCCTCAGGAATTGGCACTAAATATTGGTCAGTTAACAATGTAATCTAAGTACCATATCAATCATATCTGAAATTTTTATCTATTACACGTGATTTTATTTTTGTATAGAAACATTTAACAAAAATTAGAAATTACACATCCTCCAAGGCCTGTGAGAACCATTTTTAACAAGATCGTATATGTCCTTCTGGGCATATTTTCTATGCACATTTTTTGCACATAGTTGAAGAATAAGAAATGCTGTCCAGGCCAATTTTGTTCTACTTATAAAGTGCAAGAGACAAGATGGAATTATTAGCCGAGAGCCACATTGCCTTCAGGGAACATCCCCAATGCAAAGCTTTGGGTTGAATATTTGGATACAAACCCTTTATAGTCAAACCTCCAGAAACCTGCATTTCCAAATCAGCAATTATTATTATTATTTAAGGATAATGAGTGATTAGAAAATTCATTATAATCTGGAATTTGGTAAAGATTTTTGCTTGCTCACTTAGTTGTCTATAACTAAATGCTTTTAATTTCTGCTCTTAGAAGACATGAAGAAACTGTGAGAATTTACTCAAAGCTTTCAGTAGCAAAAACCTAGAGGATTATCTTCTCTGTTTGGAAACTTAGAAGAGCTGGTGGCAATGTTTATAAGCCATACTTTATAATATACCAAATAAAATTTCCAGGTTAAATGTCTTTCTGCTCTACTGGTGTGGACGGATCTAAAATCTATATGATGCTAAGGACATTTCTTAGATTCTTTTAGGAACTCAGTTTTACAAATACAGTATTTGGTGTCTATTATAAATATGGTAAAAAAATAGATCATTTTATTGACCCAATAGAATGGTGAAAAATGATAGATAAGTTTTTTGGATGACCATCTGCACCTGATTTTGGAGTTGCTCCCGTACCCGGCCTCCCATGAACTACAGAGTTATACCAATCAAGGCTCCCTCGTGAGTCATAAACAGGGCTGTGGACAAAGATTTTCTTGCAAAAATGAAATGAGCGTGGAACCAAGTGAAAAGTTCAAAGCATGATGGATTGGCCATCCCCACTGAAGGTCACACTGTCACCAGCAAAACCTAGGAGGACCGCAGAGAATCAGCCACGTAAAATGTATTAGCCAAAGTAGTGACAAATAACACTTTCCCTCTGAGCCCTGTTCTTAAGCTTTTATAGAGGCTGGATGCCTCATGAGTCAAGGTAATGTTGAGTCCTTGTCACTGGCCCCTCAGCTGGGGATGGTGACCATGGCCACTTGCCAGGACTGATGTGAGCTCTAGGTGGGAGGCTCCCCACGGTGCACCCTGGTCATACGTGATTGTTGGTGTGATTGTCATCACTTCTCCAAGGAAACTAAAATCAGCAAATAGAGTCAGACCCCAAGCTGACTAAGCTGAAAATGGGAACAACGAAGAGAGAAAAATTTGGTGAGTGCTGGTGCTTTGGAAGTCAAAAGAGGTCACTCAGAAGCAAAAGAGGATTTGGTTTTGGGTGGACCTATTATTTCTCCTGGTAACATACACACTGTTCAGGCTCTGTTATAATTTTATCTGTGGACCATTCACACTAAGGAAGCCTAGTAAGGCATGTTTCAACTCTATTTTAAGTGGCTTTTAACCATCAAGGTTAAATGTTTTACTTAGTGCCGTCTTTGTCGAATGTAGCTCCTGAGGCTAAGAGGTGCCTGCCTACTGCTTCCTGGAGAGTTGGACATGCAGAACAAGAAGCAGGCAGAGACATATGGAGATGGACCGCAAGGCAGAGGTGGAAAGAGGAAAGGAGAAGGGAAAGACACATACTGGAAGAAGAACCCAGAGGGGGAGCTGAGCCTGTGGTCTCTGAGTCACTGACTTTTCCTATTGTACTTGATGGTGGGTAGGAATTCCATACATGCATATTGAATTGGAATGCAAAGAAGGGTAAAATGTCCCCAACCTTTCCAGCCTCCACTTGTTGCTAGGGATGGTTACACTGTTCAGTGCCCGAGCAACAGACAAGTCATGAATGGCTTTGGCTCATCAGAGTTTCCAAGTTTTATCTCTAGACCTATAGGCACAATGAAAAGCATCATTAGTACCATGTGAGCTCACTGAGTCAACAAGGCATTGTGGGTAAAACAGAATTTCAGCATTTAAACTTCTCATCACCAACAGGGTAAACTTTTCATGTCATCCAAAAGACAATCTGGTTAAAGAATGAGTGCTATATTTATATATGAAATACTCTTCAGTTGTTATAATCCTATAAATAACACCACCAAATTTTCTTCAAAATAACAGAGAAGAGATCTTTAATTATGTTTATTAATATCTATAAAATTTTTGTCCATTATAGCATTCAAATTACAAGGAATCATAATTTGTATGGTTTTGCATATACTATCACTTTCTGAAATATTTTGATTATAGGAAATGATAATTTGCAAATAGATTAGGTATGTCATCAAATGAACTCATAACCCATACACAGCTTGATTGAAATCCAGGATCAAATTTAAAAGGTGAATGGAGGTAGGGGATAAAGATGATAAAGGAGAAGAAAGACGCAGTCTCTGGCCAACTGGGGAAGGAATGACCGCATGACTGGTGGCCATAAACATTAGCCTTCAGGGATGGTGGCCTGGGCTGGCTGCGGTTGGCCTGATTCCCATTCCCAACAATAGAGATGTTTACGCCCGCAGTGTTTATGTAACCTCTCCATCTATTTTCATCCGTATACTGATAGATAATTGAAATGAGCATCTACCAATTTCAATGTTGCTGCATTCTATAGACTAGGATGAGCTGTGACGAGGGCGGAACTCCGTGAGTGGATGAGGAGTTGCGTTGGCCCTAACGTAAGGCAAAGGGAACACATACAGCGTGTATCTTGGGCATATGGTCACAACATGGGGACTGGGGAGGCCAAGAGAAGAAAGGATGGAAGACTGAGAATAATTTCAAATACCAAGAGAAATCCTTTTGGCTAAGAATAATGTACCTTCCGTGTCTTTCAAAAATTTTCTCCACAGATGGGCTGCTGGGCTTCGCTCCCCACAGAAAGTTCAAAACAGTAGGGCCGATTTCAATTACCCACTTGGATTTTAAGGAAATGGAGAAAAACATCGTGCCTAACGTTTTTGGGGTTTAGATCAACTACAAAAGTTTGTGATCAGCCGAGATAAAAAGTCAACACATGTCATGCAAGTGGGGTGGCCCCCAGGACCCCGCGTGAACCTCGATTTACCTTTGCATACCTCCTCACACTGGAGTACAACGTAGCAGGCTCGAGGCCTGTCCCTCCCCCCAGGCACTGGTTTTGTCCATGCTGTTCTACTCAGTGGAAGTGTGGACGCGGGAGGAAGTGGGGAACGGACGTTTGCAGGTTGGTCTCAGTGGGGAGATGCTAGTACATAGTGTCCACGATGCGGAGCTGAGGTGGGGGGCGTTCCAGACACGCTCTTGTTGGCTTTCTTCACCTGTTGGGGCCACCCCATGGCCTCAGCTCTGAGTCAGTGCCCTGGGGTGACGGGGGCACGTTAACTGGGCTCCCGTTCACAAGCCCTTGGCCTGCCTTTGCCAGCAGAAATAGCCTGCCTTCCGGTTAGGTCACCCTGACCCACCCGGCCTGCAACACATTTTCAGCAGGAGGAGCAGTGTTTCCAAGAAGGCTACGCACCGCTCTCCCCTGTCCTGCTCACTTGCAGCTTGGTGGAGAAATGAGCATTGCACTGTGGAGAACACACATCACGGAGGAGAACACACATCACGGCGCTCATCTGCGGGCGGCTCCCCGGCCCCAACGCCCTCCCACAGGAGTAAGTGTAGCCACTGCCTTCCAGACTCTCGGGCATAATGCCCACTAGGCACTGGACTTTCCCAGAAGCTGCTCCTACAGCATCCCGGTAAACGAGGCCCACCTGGTCCTTCTGTCACAGCCCTGGATTAGGATGCCTTTAAGGGAAGTCTGGCTGGGGAAGACTAAGGAGAAGGCAAGGGGGAAAACAAATCAAGTTCAGTGTTTTGGGGAATTCTCTTCAGAATCACTCACCTTGGGATCTCCATACACTGTAGAGGGTCCTGGGCTGGGGTAGAAACTCCCACCCCACCCCCAGGGACTCTCAATGGCCCAGGCTGCCAGTTGCCTGGCTTAAAGATGAAATAGGAAGGGTTGGCTGGGGTTGCCCAGTAGGGCAAAAAGAGACCAGAGAAGTGGAAATGCTGACTGTTTATCAACAGGTCAGTCTATTTCCTTTGTTCCTTCAGGCCCTGCCCCTCCCTCCCATGAAGACTGGGGGCCTCCTTCTTGCTGGTGTCCGTCTTTAATGCATCTTTTTTTTTTTTTTTTGAAAACTTAGAAAAACATATGACACAGAGCCATTAATTCTGAGTGGTGAAAACATGGCTGTTTGTTATATCATTCTTTGGATTTTTTTCTGTACTTTAAGAATATTCACTGAATAAAAAAGGGAATGAAGTAATGCACACAAAAGTGGTTTAAAAACTAAAAGCAGTCTACAGAGGGAGGACCATTTGGCATAAAAGAGTTTTAAAGGGAGCGTTTGTCTAATTCCAAGTCTGTTAAAAGGATCTAAGGAGAAATCTTCCAAATCCACCACTTACAATGAAAAAGTTCCTTTCAGCAGTTCTCAAATCCAAAGTTAGGAAATATGAATCTCTAGGTCAAGAGGCTTGAGACAAGGGGAAAAATAGTTACATGGAAGATAAATAATTACGATTTAATGCAATTTGGACTCAATTAAGGATTTCTAAATCTTCACATCACACACACACACGCACACACAAATACTATAAATTATGAAACCAGAAGACTTAGCTGAGAAATACAGAGAATACTGGCAAACGTTTTGAACAGTGCTAAATTTAGAAAAATGTTGACATTAGCTAAACTTTTCCAATTCAGCTGTATTCATGTCATTACTCAAATTTGTATATTTCTTATTGTGGAAAGCTTTGTATATCCCAGAGAGTTTCCTAGACAGAGTAATAAAAGACACATCTCATGTCAGATGAAAGTCGCCCCCTGACCCTGTGATCACAGAACTACCTGTCACCTGTCCAAGTGGGACGCAGCCTCACTCCTCATGCATTGCCCCTGGCTGGCTTATTTCATGCACCTCTTCTGGTTGTGACCTAAATTCATGATTTCTGGGGACCTTTCCTCTATTCTAAGAATCACACGACCCCAGTAGTGTGCAAAAGCCTCTAACATGGGCAGAAAGGTCTGAGATCATGCAGGCTTTGTCATGAAAGGAGGCACAGAATTGTCCATATTAGCAAGAAGGCTCACAATGGGCATCGCTGGTATGGAACACGTTTGCTTCTATCCTCTTCTCAAACATATTAGTAAGCTATTAGCTCTCAGTGACCCCTCCCTTCTAGAATGTGATGTGCCCCCAAATTCCGGAAGGACGTTCCCTCATTCCTTCCCTACATTCTGCCTGGTCACACTCGCCCATTTTCAGTGTCTGTGGCCCATCAGTTGGTGCTCACTATTCTGCTGACACAGCGCAGTAACAGGATGGATAACGCAGGACAGATTCATATGCTAAGAACTCCCCTCCAAATCGTCCAGGTGGAACGCGCCGTACATACCTCGACTACTGCCTTGCTGTGTGTCCCTGAACACGGTAGTGAACCTCTCTGTTCTCAGTCTTCTCCTGCGGAGTGGGTATCAATGATGGCACCCACCTCACAGGAGGGTGACAGGTGTCGAGTGAAAGAGTGACTTTCAGCCACGCAGCGCCCTCATCGTCGGCACGGAGCAAACCTTCAGCCAATGTGGCTGATATCCGGTGGTGATTGTGACAAATCTGAAACAAATTTGCTTTACAGAACAGTACATAAAAGTTGACCTTAGCAGCTACAGAAGAAGGAAAAAAAGAAGGAAGAGGAGGAGGAGGAGGGAGATGCTGAAGGCAGCTGCAGCTCTGGAAACCAGGTTAGGCGGTCTAATAAAAATGAGCATGTGCGCCCAGCATGGCCCAGGCCTTCGGTCTGCGGGCACAGAGCTGGGAACCCCTGCAAAGACAGTGGGCAAGGCGTCTGACCGTGAGACCCAGACCCTCCTGACTGCTCAGACAGCTGTTGGCCCGGTGACTTGAATAATCCATCATACATTTACAGTAACTGTGAGAGCTGACTTCTCACTTCTCAACACCGCAAACAAACAACAGTTGAATAGATTCAAATGCCTCAAGTTCTGACTCTTTTGCTCCCTACCAAAACCAGCCATGGGACCCTGGAACACCCATGGCAGGCTGGTCATGTGTCTGGAAATTTGTTTGGTCATCCAGAAACCTCGAGAAGAGATTAGTGAACAACATAATTGGAGATGAGTCATTTATAGAAAGAAAACGGTGTGTAATTTTTCAGAGATAACATATGAATGTATTGTGATCATTTGGCATCTGCTTAATTTGGTGGAATGAGAAAATTAATGGCCCCAAATCCTACAAATATATACTGACCACCCATATTTTAGGAACTCTGTGAGGCTCAATTGTATATATAGCCACAGACTCCCAGTCCTGTCGTCTGCTCAGCTGCTCAGGGAGACAGACGTGCACACAGCATGTCCTGCAGAGGATCGAGTGTCATGGTCAAGAGATACACAAGTGCTTGCCACAGTGTGGAAATTTTCTTTTGCTTGTAGTGATCAGGAAAGATTCCCAAAGAGCACTGAGCATCAGGCAGACAGCAAACACCTGGATAGAAAGAGGAAATAACCCCCTCCCATTTTTCCTGCTTCTCTTTACCTCGGAAATTGAATGAAAAAGAATTGAGATATTGATTTACAGTATCAAAGTCTTTGGAGTTAGAGAAGGAATCTCTGCAGTACAAACGAGAGCAAAACATTCTCGAAATGGGATTTCTAAAACGCACTGGGGACCTTGTGGTAGTCGAAACCTGTGTGTGGACATGGGCACACACAGCAGGGCATCCAGGGAGGCTGAACGGAGCCCGGCCGTCACCCCTTCAATCGGCAGAATGAGGGAGGTTACTTTGCTCATGGCTTGTTGGCTTCATGGTGGCTGAGCTTATTAATTTAGGTAGGGAAATGGTCCTTGTTTTGCAAAAATACTTTTGCAGAGTGCATTCTTTCAGCTGATTAAGAACATATGAAGCTGAGACAACGTCTATCACGTGAAGCCTGTTGGGTCGGGATGGCTGTACCTTACAAAACACGCGACGATATAGCAACCGAAGAGTGGTGCTTCTTCCCCAAGTGTCTGCAGACCCACAGCGCCCAACAAGGGAGGCATTTCCTGATGCGCTATACACGTGCTTTAGCATGAACCATCCGAAGAGCTGGTTCAATTAAGTAACTGCCGTAAAAGGCAATCTCCAGGTTTGTTTTTGTTTGTTTGTTTTCCAGCTCAATAACAACACCCACCATAAAACTGCAATTCCTTTCAGAGGGTCAGATGGTGATGAAAAGCTTGACCACAGCCCCTCTCTGCAGAAAGCTGGTGCAGATGGGCTGGGACTCTCCAGATGCCTCTCTGCCAAGCCAGGGCTTGGGGGGCAGCCTCTGGTCCCCCTTCACTGCTGTGGGCGTTTGTTAAGTGGCTGAATGCTGTGACGTTAGGAGAAGAGCAATGCTTATACACAGACTTCTGACATTTTTCAAAATCCGAAGCCAGACAGGTCAAACCTTTTAGCACTGCGTTGGGAGCTTGCCAGCGCATGGTCTCTGCGCCGTGCTAGGAATCACCGCCGGCTTGGTGGCCGGGCCACAGCCCTTCCCACCAGGCCACCGCACTCCCCACTCTGGATTCCTCATCGAGCTGGGGCCAGTCGCCAGGACGGAAGAGCCCATCCAGACATACAGCATCGTTTAGAGGATCACGGATGGGCCAGTGGGCCTCGTAGGATCACATGACAGAGATTCCCTGTTGAGAAAATCCTTTGTCCCCGTAGGGTCAGAAAGACCGAGTGCACAGACCAAAGCTGTTTCAGAACACACCACTTTATTTATTTTTTTCTTTCTGCAGGGTAAAGTGTGCTACTTAAAGAAAAGATAACTTTTTCTTGAGCGTCTTAAAATCCTCAGGATTAAGGGCGCCTGGGTGGCTCAGTTGGTTGAGCGACTGCCTTCGGCTCAGGTCATGATCCTGGAGTCCCGGGATCGAGTCCCGCATCGGGCTCCCTGCTCGGCAGGGAGTCTGCTTCTCCCTCTGACCCTCCTCCCTCTCATGCTCTCTGTCTCTCATTCTCTCTCTCTCGAATAAATAAATAAAATCTTTAAAAAAAAAAAAATCCTCAGGATTAAAAAAAAATGGTTGTAGTACAACCTAGGATTCTTTATTTTCACATGAGCAAGAAACAAGAAACAAAGACAAAAAAAAAAAACAAAAAACAAGTTTCTTTCCAGTATTGCTCTCATCTAGGATATGTTCATGACGTTGGGTGAAAACCATGAACAAAGAGCAAGCAAGGAGAATTATGCCCCTGACTCACTGATGTGAACAGTCACACACAAACTAGATTGTTACTGAAAGGTGAAGATATTTTGCAATGCATAAATAAAATTTAGAAAGGAAAAGAAAATAAATTCCTTATAGTCCACTGTGAAGTGTTAGCCGCCCCCTTGCGTGCTTTTTCATACATTTGCGGTATTAGTCTTGAAAAGCTTTTGTGTCCCATAACTTACTAAATGTATTATTTTTTTTTTTTTAAGATTTTATTTATTTATTTGAGAAAGAGAGAGAGAGAGAAACAGCATGAGAGGGGAGAGGGTCAGAGGGAGAAGCAGGCTCCCCGCCGAGCCAGGAGCCCGATGTGGGACTCGATCCCAGGACTCCGGGACCATGACCTGAGCCGAAGGCAGTTGCTTAACCAACTGAGCCACCCAGGCGCCCTTACTAAATGTATTATTGTGTGACTTCTGAGCTCACTGTCTTCTTGTTTTCATTCTTACTCCCGCTCATCAGGGATGGTGTCCCTCTGCGATGGCCAGCAGTGGTCTCAGAGGCAGTCCAAGTCGGCATGCTGCCCTGCACTCAGACGTGTGCGTGCACAGACCCCAGGGCAGGGCCGGGACAGGATGGGGCAGGTCCAGAGAGCACTGTTGGAAAGCAAACCGCACTCTGGCACCCACCTGTGTCCACATGAACTCTGCATTTCCTAGGCGTCTGACCGCATACATGCACCCCAACACCACTATCCTTTTCCCACGAAAGCTAACTTGAGGTGGTATTTCTGTAGCCTGTAACCCAAAGTCCTGAGGCTTGAGAACCCAGAATGTTGGGTTAGCAAAGGAGTCTGAAAAGTGCTGGAGCATGGGATGTTTTCCCATCTTTTTGTGTGTTCTTCAACTTCTTTCATGAGTGTTCTGTAGTTCCTAGAGTATAGATCCTTTACCTCTTTGGTTAGGTTTAGTCCGAGGTATCTTATGGTTTTTGGTGCTATTGTAAATGGAATCGTTTCTCTAATTTCTCTTTCTACAGTTGCATTATTAGTGTATAAGAAAGCAACTGATTTCTGTGCATTGATTTTGTATCCTACCACATTACTGAATTGCTGTATGAGTTCTAGGAATTTTGGGGTGGAGTCTTTTGGATTTTCCACATAAAGTATCATGTCATCTGCAAAGAGGCGAGTTTGACTTCTTCTTTGCCAATTTGAATACCTTTTATTTCTTTTTGTTGTCTGATTGCTGTTGCTAAGACTTCCAGTACTATGATGAACAATAGCGGCGAGAGTGGGCATCCTTGTCATGTTCCTGATCTTAAGGGAAAGGCTCTCATTTTTTCCCCATTGAGGATGATATTCGCTGTGGGTTTTTCATGGATGACATTTATGAACTTGAGGAATGTTCCCTCTATCCCTACACTCTGAAGAGTTTTAATCAGGAAAGGATGCTGTATTTTATCTTTTCTGCATCAATTGAGAGGACCATATGGCTCTCTCTCCTCTTATTAATGTGTTCTATCACATTGATTGATTTGTGCATGTTGAACCACCCTTGCATCCCGGGGATAAATCCCACTTGGTCGTGGTGGATGATCTTTTAATGTATTGTTGGATCCTATTAGCTAGGATTTTGTTGAGAATTTTGGAATCCATATTCATCAGAGATATCAGTCTGAAATTCCCCTTTTTGATGGTGTCTATGCTACCCAGAGCAATCTATACCTTCAAGGCCATCCCGATCAAAATTCCAATGACATTTTTCAAAGTGCTAGAACAAACAATCCTAAAATTTGTATGGAATCACAAAAGACTTCATTCGCCAAGGAAATGTTGAAAAAGAAAAAAAAAAAAACAAAGCTGGGGGCAACATGTTGCCTGATTTCAAGCTATATTACAAATCAGTGATCAACAAGACAGCATGGGACTGGCACAAAAACAGACATACAGACCAATGGAACAGAATAGAGAACCCACATATGGACCCTCAACTCTATGGTCAACTAATCTTCAACAAAAGCAGGAAAAAATATCCAGTGGAAAAAAGACAGTCTCTTCAATAAATGGTGCTGGGAAAATTGGACAGCTATATACAGAAGAATGAAACTCAACCATTTTCTTACACCATACACAAAGATAAACTCAAAATGGATGAAAGACCTCAATGTGAGACAGGAATCCATAAAAATCCTAGAGGAGAACATAGCCAGTGACCACTTTGACATCGGCACAGCAACTTCTTTCAAGATACGTCTCCAAAGGCAAGGGAAACAAAAGCAAAAATGAACTTTTGGGACTTCGTCAAGATAGAAAGCTTCTGCACAGCAAAGGACACACTCAACAAAACAAAGAGGCAACCCACCGAATGGGAGATGATATTTGCAAATGACACTACAGATAAATGGCTGATATCCAAGTTCTATAAAGAACTTCTCAAACTCAACACCCAAAAAATAAATAATCAAGCCAAAAAATGGGCAGAAGACATGAACAGACACTTCTCCAAGGAAGACATACAAATGGCTAACAGACACATGAAAAAATGATCATCATCATTAGCCATTAGGGAAATTCAAATCAAAACCACATTGAGATACCACCTTACACCAGTTAGAATGTTGGAGAGGTTATGGAGAAAGGGGAACCCTCTTACACTGTTGGTGGGAATGCAAGTTGGTACAGCCACTTTGGAAAACAGTGTGGAGGTTCCTCAAACTGTTAAAAATAGAGCTACCCTATGACCCAGCAATTGCACTCTTGGGTATTTACCCCAAAGACACGGATGTAGTGAAAAGAAGGGCCATATGCACCCCAATGTTCATAGCAGCAATGTCCACAATATCCAAACTGTGGAAGGAGTGGAGATGCCCTCCAACAGACGAATGGATAAAGAAGATGTGGTCCATATATACAATGAAATATTACTCAGCCATCAGAATGTTTGAATACCCAACTTTTACGTCGACATAGATGGGACTGGAGGAGATTATGTTTAAATGAAATAAGTCAAGCAGAGAAAGTCAATTATCATATAGTTTCACTTATTTGTGGAACATAAGGAATAGCATGGAGGATATTAGAAGGAAGGGAAAAATGGTGGGAGGGATTCAGAGGGAGAGATGAACCATGAGAGACTATGGACTCCAAGAAACAAACTGAGGGTTTTAGAGGGAAGGGGGGGTCGGGGGATGGGTTAGCCCGGTGATGGGTATTAAGGAGGGCACGTACTGCATGGGGCACTGGGTGTTATAGGAAAACAACGAATCATGAAACACTACATCAAAAACTAATGATGTACTGTATGGTGAATAACATAACATAATAAAATTAAATTAAATTTAAAAAAAAGTGCTGGGTTAAGAGCAGAAATGGCTGGACTGCCAGGATCATCATGCACAGAAATTTGGGAGAATGAGAATGACAGATGGACCAGAGTCCTGGCCTGCACAGACTACCCTCTTGTCCTGGAAAACCAAGCCTCTGGGGATAATTATTGATTCCAGTGAGATTTAAATACCCTCACTGAAATTTGTTTGGGTTCTCAGCTTCTTAAAAAAACCTCAGTTTAAAGTTTTCTTTCTTCTAATTCAGAAAAATCAACTTGAATATGGACAGATATTTATCCTTTTCATGGGAAGTATAGTAACTCTGCTATAATCCTAGGAGGTTTTTTTGTTTGCTGTTTTTGTTCTTTTGAGGTCCATTACCTTGGAGCAGCACAGACTTAGAATCTCTTCGTGTCTATCCCATTCCCATTTTTTTTTTTAAGATTTTATTTATTTATTTGAGAGAGAGAGAATGAGAGACAGAGAGCATGAGAGGGAGGAGGGTCAGAGGGAGAAGCAGACTCCCCGCCGAGCAGGGAGCCCGATGCGGGACTCGATCCCGGGACTCCAGGATCATGACCTGAGCCGAAGGCAGTCGCTTTAACCAACTGAGCCACCCAGGCGCCCCCCATTCCCATTTTTACTCCACGGAGTTGATGTGACAAAGTAAAACAATGGTGAAAAAACAAAAACCCAGTGCCTTTTCATAGGAATCAGGCTCTGACTACTTTAGATGCATTTCGAACTGTTCTATATGGTCACAGATTTTGTATCTCTGTTAAGCTGAAAAGCGGACACCGTGAGAGTCAGTTATGAGAATTGCAGGTAGGCTCGAGATGCAAACATTTCAACTATTGTACTTTTATCAAATGTATTCTCTTATTTTTCCTCCATCAGCTTTTTTTCTCTGTCCAGTTTCCTGATGAGTATACGTGGACTCTGGTCGAGTTCCGGAAGCATCCTTGAAGACAGTGGGTCTGGGACTGCCTCTCTAATTACGTATCCATCAGGAAGTTGTAGGAAATTAATTGATGCATGGGTCTGTGGGAGATCCCAGGACTGAAGTAGACAGGCAAGATGAAAATCTCAGTCAACAATCTGTGTTTATTCAGTTTAGTTAAATATTTGCCGTTTGACTGCCCTGCTCCAGGCACAGTGTGCATGCCGGAAACAGGAGAATAAATCAGGGGCCGGCCCCACCTGGAGGAATTACCCACAGGAGACACACACACATCCTGTCTTGGTAGGTTCATGTAAGCTGAGGCATGCGCCATTGGCCTGGGGAGCAGACAGCCGGCTGCCCGGCCCCTCTAGGCATTTGGGGAGGGCTCAGCAAGGGACAGGGCTGCAGGGGGCACAGATGGTGGCCTGCTCAGATCCGGGGATGCCTTGAGCAGCTCTGTGCAACTCATCTTCTGGCCTCTGTGTGCTTTTCTGCCAATGAATGGCACCTGCCAACTTCTGCAGAGGGGCTCCAGACCCTGGAGTGGCCCTGTCCACCCCCAAAACCAGAAGTGACCAGCCTTTGGGAGTGTCCAGGCCCCAAGGCACCCCGCTGCCTGTGTCCTTTACGTGACTGCTGCAAGAATCAAGCCCTGGTCCCCAGGTGCCGTTCATGCCGAGAGCCGTCTGCAGGGCCCAGCTGGGCCTGGGACGCCCCCTGAGTGCACACCTGGCGGGCTTCTTCCTTTCCCACCCTGCTCACCCTGTTCCTTCACTGCCCCTCCTGGGAACACGTCCTCAGGCACGGGCTTGCACTTCAGGCCCGGACTGGGGTCAAGGCCGGAGGAGAGAGAGGTGTGTGGACAGGTGACTGCTTGTTAGATTCATTCATCCAGTGCTTGTCCGGTGTCTACCATGGAACAGGCAGCAGTCTCGGGGCCGGTAACAGGGAGCCGGACGAGTGTGCTTAGGCCACCATGGCAAAGCATTGCAGACCGTGGGCTTAAAGGAAGACATTTATGTTCTCACAGTGCTGGAGGCTGGAAGTCCCAGAGGAAGGTGTGGGCAGGACTGGCTTCTCCTGAGGCCCCTCCGCTGGGCCTGGAGAAGCATCTTCTCCCTGTGTCCTTACATGGGCATCCCTGGGTGCTTGTCTGTGCCGTCCTTTCTTCTTATCAAGGACACAGGCCCTATTGGATTAGGGCCCACCCCAGTGACATTTTACCTTGATTAGTTCACTAAAGATCCTGTCTCCAAACACAGTCCCATTCTGAGGGGCTGAGGATTAGACATACAACACATGAACTGGGGGGACAAAATTACCAACTTACTTTGAGGTATTATAGGGCACTTGGGGGGGTCACTTACCATTGCCATTCATTCTCTTTCACAGCCCCTAGATGTAAAACGATCGTCCTAAGGCACTTGAAGTTACTGATGTTACAAAGGGGCTGTGTGTTGTCTGTCCCCATGTGCACCTCCAGGTGGATGTGGGGGGTGTGCATGGGGCTGGTCAGATCTTCTGTCCACACGGCTCCTGCCCACCTCCCAGCCTCACGTTGTGCTCACAGTGATGGAGGCCCAGGGCCTTCCCTCCCTGCGTCATGAGAACAGGCCTTCCCTCGCCCTCCCCCTCAGCCTGCCTCACACAGACTTGCTCAGACTTCAGGCTTTGCAGGAGTTATCTCTTGCCTTCCTCCCTTCCTTCTCCCACATCAGGATGTTGACAAATGGCCTCGATTTTCATGATCAGGGCACTGTCATGGGATGCCCTATATACATGTGCTTCGCTCCTCCTGAAATCCTACAAATGTTCTATTATTATTCTCAGTACAGAGATGAGGAGACTGAGGAAAAGAGAGCAAGTCAGTGGCCGGAGTCACGTGGCCGGCAGGTGGCAGAGCCTGGATTTGGTGTTATGCTCCCGTGGCCCCTGGTCGGGGCTCTCCAGGGCCCTGTCTGTAGCACTTTCCTGCCGAGCCCTGAGGGCCGGGATGTGCCGTCTGGAGAGCAGGGTCGGTGTGGGCGGCAGCCCCAGGTCTGGTACACACTTGGTACTTGATAAGCCTCTGTTGAATCACTAATTCACTCATGCCTCCAAGATGCATCTGCCCGGTGGTGTGAATTCCACATTTATACACTTGTATCAGCGTAGCAGAAAAGACGAGCCTGATTAAAGAAGAGAGCAGATTCTCATTTACTTTGTTGAAAAGAAAGCTGGAACTGCCGTGGGAAGCCATGCCCGGGGCATTCATTTCAGGAAAGGAACTGCTTTGCATCAGTGTATTACCCCGGGCTATTTCTACGCATTCTGCTATAGAAGCCCTTGGTATAGAGCAAACAAGTGGCGGGCCAGGAGGAGTGTCTGACCTCTGACAATTCATGGCCCTCTAGGAAATGACTTCTCTTCCCTCTGAGCCAACGAGACACATACTCTAAGGTCGTGGGAAGCGGGACACAGAAGGAAGGAGTTAGGACAGTGGCATTGAGTTGCACAGCACAGAGGGCGGCCTGGTCCCTGTCCCTGGTGGCCCACAGGAGACCCGTGCCCTGTGATCCGCGGGCAAGGGGCTGCTGACTCCACACCCACCAGCACCCATGGCGCTGTGGGCGTGCTTTTTCATCCTCGGCGATCACCCTTGCTGCACCAGCGTGTGCCGATCTGAAAGGACAATCATTCTTCCCCATAAATTAAATGCATTCTCATGTTATGTGCCCTGTTGACGAGGGGGAGGGCTGTTACCAAGATTTATTGACTTGGAGGAGTCACATTTTCCTGGGCACTGCAGAGCCTAAACATTAGTACCTAGACTAAACATTTTTGGTCTTGAAAGCTTTCCTTTCTTTTAATTTGGCTTCCATGCCAAAGCTCTTCTTTTCTCATTAGAGTACGAGTTTCCTCTCTTGTGGGGGAGGGACGTGCCATAGAAAATGGCCCACGATTCCCCGCAACCTTGTCAGATAATCACATTAGCCGTTTTTTTTGACAAGTAGTGCATTTCCAAATCCAAGCCAATTCTTACTTAAAAACACCTTAAATCTCCTGACTTTTAGCAGACTATCGACTAAGCTACTGCAATCTTGTTTTATTGTTGAATAGACTTTTTCACTCACAAAATCATTGTCATAATACGTAGACCTTTTTTGCATCTCAAGAAATTAGGTTGTATATAAAAATATGAAATACAGAAGGGATTTTTAAGTTACCTGGTTTGTTTAATCAGTATAAATATTCCAGGAGGATCACTCAGACTTTGGAGACATCTATGAGTTTTGTCCTCAATTGTCCAATCAATGAATATGTAGATTTTATATATCCTAAATGTCATTACAGGATGTTTACTTGTGGATAACCTTCTCCATGGTGGAGGACCAGCCTGCAGCTTGCATGTCTGTGACCACACCTTGAGCTGGTACCGGACACTGCTAGATTGAGCCCACAGCAGTGATCGGCGGACCCAGAACCGGGCTGCCAGCTCATTCTGGAGGCTCTCCCTTCTCTATCATGGAAGTGAGATCCTAGTAAACCACGCGGTCCATATGGACCTGGTTTCCAGCTCAGAAACTCCAGTTTCGGTAACTGGATATTTGGGGCATGTTGCCTGCGTGGAAATGAAGGGTTTGCATAGTGAATAAAATCAAAAGCAGAAAAATAAGCTCCCCTACAAAGGTACAGTGACAAAGACAGTCACTCTCTGTATTTACCAAATTCATATATGTTTGTAATAGTTGGCCAAAAAAAAATTAAAGGAAAAAAAAAAAAAGACCTCCTCAAAATAACATCAGAGGTTCTCAGCTGGCAGCTCCCCATGGGGATGCAATCACTGTACGGTTCTCTGGAATGAGAAGCCACGTCCAGTCCCGATTCACCCTTTAACAACCCTGTCGTATGGGGCACTTCTGTTTCTCGGGTTCCTCAAAGGGCTTGGGAGAATTAAATGAGATGCTTTTTATAAAGCAGGCTTTGCTGTTGTTCTCATGATGCAGGTAGAAGCTTCATCACTCCTTAGCGTGCCTTCCCTCTGGCTCATGCACATTCTCTGTGCACGTAGTCCATGTGCATTCCCACACACGCTACAGGCATGTAAAGAGCATCCAGTGAAGATGCGTGGGAGGATTTCCTGTGACCTCAGTACCTGGCGTTTCCAATCTTTGTTTCTTGGTGTGCTTCACAAGTCTCGATGGTTCTGAGTTCAGGCTGTGCCTTATCAATGGATATATGTACTATGGTAGCAAATTTTATGTATCCCAAGATACTGGTATTCAACTAACAGAATAAGGAAATGATGTTGTAGAGTCAAGTGAGGATGGAATGAATGGTACTAATCTTAATTTCATGCATCTTGGATTTTGTATTTTTTTTTTTTCTGAGAGGCTAGATCAACACTGGCCCTGACCTTCTTTTAACCTCTTTGTCCTTATTAACTGAAAGGCACAGTTATTTCATTATATTTCCAAATGATTTTCTAAATGTCTCTGTAACAAAGTTGCTTACTTTATTTATTAGCGTACAACCTATGATATAGAATAGTCTCTGTGCTTCATTCTAAAATCTTTATTTGACTAAATTCATTCCAACTTTGCCATTTAGGACTCAATTCTATGTAAGATTCTTAAAACTGAGTCAAAGCATTGTGCTAAGATCCAGCTCCATACAATGTTCCATTAGATGCCTGTGGGTACATAGAATCATTTTAATGGTAGGTTTATTAACACTAGATTTCAACCCAGGAGATATTTTCTAAAAATACACAAAACTACTTCAACCTCATAAAAATTGTGCGTGTGTGTGTTGCAAATGTAGAAAAAAATCTAGTGTCTTGCAAGTATTAAATTTCTATAATGATACCTCCCTTTTACAAAAGAAACTTGATCACATGTACAAAATAATACAAATTATCAACAAGAAATTGAATTTCCAGGTATACCTGGGTGGCTCTGTTGGTTAAGCATTCAGCTCTTGATCTCAGCTCAGGTCTTGATCTCAGGGTCCTGAGTTCAAGCTCGCCATTGTGCTTCAGTTTGGGTATGGAGCATACTTAAAAAAAGTGAATTTCCATGAAAAGGAACATCTTCTTAAGAGAGAAAGTGCTGTTCTCGGAAAGGGTCTATAGGTGTTAAAATATTCATGCCATGAGCTAGAGAGAGCTATAAGTTTTATTAGCCACCACCAGAATTCTTCGGTCAAAATCAACTAAATTATGGTCACAAATGTAGATGGGAAGTTCCCACTTTAAATCAGCAAATAACTAAAAAATTCAAGATGCTATACATTAAGATTTTAAGTGAAAGTCATATACTCCTGTATTCATGTATCACTACTGATTGTTATATTTATGTAGTTTTTTAAAATATTTTACTTATTTATTTGCCAGAGAGAGAGAGAGCACAAGCTGGGGGGGGGGGTGGCAGGCAGAGGGAGAAGCAGGCTCCCCGCCGAGCAGGGAGCCCGATGCGGGACTCAATGCCAGGACCCTGGGATCATGACCTGAGCTGAAGGCAGACGCTTCACTGACTGAGACGCCCTATTAACAGGCGCCCTATTTATGTACTTTTTAATTGTTAGTGCATCTAGAAATTACAGTGAAAATAAGAGAAGTTTAAGAAATGTTCAGTTTTCACAAGGATATTTTGGGGAAGACAACGCATAAAAAAATGGGTATGGTCAACCAAGCAATGAAATGACATATGGGAATTCAGAGACGAGTGATGCCCCCGTACACCAGATTACTTAGAAAGTTCTTCATGGATGTGATCAGGTTTACGTGTGTTTTTGAAGATCAGGAAGCGGGAGGAGAGCGTGTACAACTGAAATCTTAAATTCCTGGAGAAAAATGACTTTTCTTCCCTGGAAGTTGTGGTGAAAAGAACACTGGACTCATGTCCAGACATTCTAGGCTTAAGACTTAGTTCTGTCGATGACCAGTGGTGGGTCCTTGGGCAAGTCATTTCATTTCTCCGGACATCAGATTCCTCATCTAAAAGCCCAGGGACCTGGTGTCTGTGAGCTCTCCCAGCTCTTAAATTTGATGTTTCTGAGGAATCTTTTAAAGTGAGGAGCTCAGCTGCAGGGGAGCAAGCAGCCAGCCTCAGCGTCCCCAGGCGCGTTCCCATCAAGGGACCAGACATGTGCCTGCGGGCGAGGGGGAGCTGAATGGATTCTCATACCACGTCCAGAGGCGACAAGGGGGCTTGAAGTACACATGGAGGACAGGCTCCATCACTGTCCTCTGGCATTCTTGATAAAACATAAATTATGTTTTTCACCCTGACAGAGATTATTTGTTCATCATTCTCCTGGTAGCTGACCCCAGAGGCTCTGGAGTGTTTCATCACAAATTCTTCCCACTGATTTGAGATCCCTGGAAGCATTTCCTAAAATACTTTGAACTCCAGCTAGACTGCTGAGTTATTTCTTCTAGTGAGGCATCTTTTAAATAGGAGGAAAAATATTTTCAAATTTATAAGTTAGGGTCTTAAGGATACATGTGTGCGTGCGTATGTATGCTTATGCACATGTGTGGACATGCGTATGTATAATGTATGCATATATATAAATATACATACACATCGTTTTTCTCTACAGTTTGACATACTAATGGGTGCTACTATTTAAAAGGATCTGCTTTCCCATTTTGCCCAAAGCTGACATGAATAATGGAGATTGGTTGTGGAAAATACACATGAATGAACATGAAAATAATCACAACACAAATGAATATGGAAGAAAATGCACAGAACTTAACAACAACAACAAAAATTTCATCAAAACCCCAGAGTAAAAAGGAATTCTTTGAGTTGTTCCAAAAGGAAGATCAGTCAGAGGACAGCGAAGAAAGAGCTGGGGGTTCAGCCGTAGTGGTCAAATGTGGGAGAGCACACGCCCACAACTGTCCACATGCAAAAGCATCATGTGTGTTCCAAATGCAAATGCCTCACACAGAAAACGACCATGCTGCATTTTCCTCGTTGTTAAGGTGACAAAGTTGTTTTAGTCACTAAAAATAATGAGTTGACACATCTACTAAAAAGCAAAGGGAATGGGAATTTTTCACTAAATTTGTGAAAGCACCTTGTGAAGAGAAAGATACATATCATGAGCTGGGAGGGGAAAAAAAAAAAAAGATGGAGGAGAGCCTACCTTCTTCCACCTTCATGACCTCCCTCACTACCAGGGAAGACAATCCACAAACACCTGAGACTAGATCCCTCTCCCTTTCCTTCTTATTGGGGTTACTCAGCCCTGGACACTCTTCACATTTTGGGCCAGAAAACTCTCGGTTGTGGCTAGTCGCCCCATGTTTGGTAGCATCCCTGGATTCTACCCACCAGATGCCAGGAGAATCTCTCTCCCACCCCAGGAGTGACAACCGAATATCTCTGGACATTCCCAAACGTCCCCTGATATCAGAGTAGGGATGAGTCACCCTATTGAGAGAGAAGCCCTTTCTCAACCTCTTCTGGACGGGAAGAGGGGTATCAGCTCAGGGTCCTCTGCCTTGTTGTGTTGCCCTAAGAACATGCTCAAGATAAAATGGTGGGGTCACAAGTCAAGGGGCTCCACTTTTAAGTATGGGGCAAAGTCTGTTAACTGGATGATATAAAGACCCTACTTAATGGAACTATAATTCAAAAAGTTGTATTATTTGGATGAGGGTTTTTTCCTTAAGTGGGCATGGTCACAATTAAACGAAATACCTCAATGGCACGATGTCACAGAATATGACTCATTTTTCTTGAGTTAATAACTTAAAAATTATTTCTGTCATGCAGAGAACAAATATATACATTCCTTTTTAAAGAAGATATGACATAATGCTCAAATAGTAAAAATATACATATAGAATAGACAAATAGTATTTGTCTCAACACAGCCAATCCACTGGGGTCCCTGAGGCCACCATCTCACATGGGCTCTTCCATCCCAGAATCCTCAGTCTGCCCCACCAGGTGGTCCAACCAGTCATGCAGGTGCTGGGGAGGGGAGGGGACTAGAGCTGTGAGCAGAGCAGGTTTGCTCCTCCCTCGAGGGCTCAACTTGCTCTGAAAAGCCCTTCACAGGTGATGGGTTCCACTCATTGAGGATCTCCCTATTTCGTCTTAATCATCCTTCACTGGCCATTTGCATGAAACTCTCTCGGCAGGTATTTTAATAGACATTTTCATTTCCATGAATTGCAACAGGATATTAAGTTAGCAACATCTTTATTGTTTTATTTGTTAGGTATTTTGGAACTCCCAGGTTTGCGTCCTCTGCTCCCTGAGTGGGACATCCTGGTGGAGGGCAGGCAGGAGCCCTCCATGGCAGGGTGTCGGAGTGGGGAATGGATGCACCTGCAGCCTGGGCTGTCCCCATTGGCTGGCAGCAACTGTTCCTGCCTCTGACAGCACACTTCACTTTGTCTTTTAAACAAACTTAGATCCACAGCAATAACAGTAAGGACTAACCCTATGGATGTGCTGTGAAATGCTCTAGTTTAAGCATTTGCTTACAAGACCTCTTAATTTTTATGGCAACTTCAGAATTTCGCATTGCTTAAAAAAAATAAGGAAGAATTAGAAGTTACCAAAATTCAAGTCCAGGACACCAGGTAACAGGCGTCTCCTTCCATCACTGTCGATTGCTTCTTCCTTCCCAGTTGCTGACTGATGAAGATACCACAGTTTTATAAATATGATTTTTTAAAATTTTCTAATCAAGGTGTTCATTCCTACTTACAACATTCTAGTAAATGTGAGCTTTATAGACAATTTGTAGGAATATGCAAAATAAAAAATATTAAAAATAGTAATGACCTACAGATCTACTGAACCTTATTTTTGGAATTTTTTTCACATTTACTAACTCTCAGAGAGGGGTCCTTGGATGGTGGTGGGACAGTCACATGCACAAAAATACAATGACACTTGGTTCAGGTCTTGGACTCCATGTAGACCAAATCTGTCTCATCCACTGCTGTTTCCACTTCTCAAGATTATGTCAGTCAACCCAGATTGTGAGAGAAGGCTCACTGTGATATTGCTGAGACACGGTATCACCTTCGCACCTGCTCGGGGTCCAGGCTTATCAATACAGGGTGAAGAAACGCTTTCTACTTGGGGACACGTGACTCACTCTCCACCCTCACTGTCTCTCCTCTCCCTCCTGAACCTAGCCACATCACACAGGGAACCATGGTTTGAAAGCCATTAAACTTGCTCACCCTCCTCTTGGGTTTTTGCAAACCTCAGAATGGTATAGCAGGTTCCCTTGGGACTTCTGCCTCTTGCACTTGAGCCAACAGCCTGTCTGTGCTGCTCAACATTAATTCTGGAATAACAGTTGCCTTTGATTCTCCTTCTACTTCCTGGGAAATACAATTGTCGGCAGAGCAAGCTTGAAACTTATCAGATAAAGGATTTTAGCTGGACGAGATTTCCAGCAGATGCTTCCAGACTGGAATCGCGCATGAGAGCCGCACTCTGGCACGACGTCATTCTTGTTGATCTGTGCCCCAAATGTGCACGGCTCACTTGGGTTTCGGGAGTGTGGCCTGTGACATTGCTCAACCACAATGTGTCTTACTCTCTCTCCTTTTATCTTTACTCAAGTTCTCTAGACTGGGGTTGCATCACAGATTTTAGAGAATTTTATGCAATTATATACTTTTTTTACACACATAGAGCTCATTCTGTCCTATTCCTAGGAGATTTATTTTTTTTTACTTAGCAAGCGCATGAGTGCTTTCCTGCATATAGTTCATCTGGGTCCCAGTGACAGTTCATAAATCAGAGTTCTGTCCATTTGCTCAAACCTCAGGTGGCCTTTCCTCTCGGTTCCTGTTCTGTGTGCTTCTGTGACGCGACCCGCAGTGGCTGGTCCTCAGCACAATCGGTTCCTACTTGGGTCCAGCCACTTCCTCTCTTGTCCTGAGGAGGATGTGATATTTCTGCTCACGCAGAAAATGCAGGTTTACCTCTTAGGAGAAGCTTCCCATATATGTCATATGATTCAACGATTCACCTTAGTTGTTTTAACTTCTTTTTTTTTTTTTTTAAAGATTTTATTTATCTATTTGAGGACAGAGAGAGCACATGAGAAGGGGGAGGGTCAGAGGGAGAAGCAGACTCCCTGCTGAGGGACTGGCTGTGGGACTTGCTTCGGGATTCAATCCCGGGACTCCAGGATCATGACCTGAGCCGAAGGCAGTCGCTTAACCAACTGAGCCACCCAGGCGCCCTAGTTGTTTTAACTTCTGAAACTCACATTCCTAGGTGCTTCTGCCTGAACTTACGGACGTCAGGGCCGAGGTTCCAGTGGGTCTGGCTGTGTCGGTTTGTGCCTGTTAACACCTACCTTCCTTCTCCTCTGTGTCTGAGCCTGAGGATGGTCATTACTGATTCCTAGGGTTGTGGTTGGGACTTAGAGGAGGCTTTCCACACGCTGTGAAGCCCAGGATAGGGAAACAAGGTCAATTTTTGAAAGACACTGCATAAATATTTGCATAAATTAACACTTGACTTGCAAAATTACATCAAAATTAAAAGAAACGGTATACGTGACTGATATGGTAATACATAGGCATATAAATATATGTGTTCATCTATACTGATACTGGTATTGATAAAGAAATATGTCCTTTATAGTATCTGTCCCAGATCAGGCATTCAAGACACTTTCTATTGGTCGTTCTCTTTTCTCTGCCATGACTGGAGGTGGACAGTGACTCTACCCCAGACAGTAATCCCCACTGGAGATTCTGTCCCAGTGAACACACCAACACTTGCATTCTGTGCTGCAATGTTATGCTGAGCCACACCGGAGCCTGACGTAAAAGAGGGCATCAGCAGCACTGATCTTGTCTTCCTTTACAGTCTCCTATTTTATTCATCATGGGTACATTGCAATAATTTTAATTTTTAAAAATGGTTATTAACATATTCACTTTAAATACTAAATTCTGTCACACCCTTTAAATGCTATGCTCCTGTCTTGCCTCTTCTTAGTCCTGGCCCTGTAAATATTCTGCATGTGTTTAACGCTGATATAATCCATAATAAAAATAGAAAATGGAGTGACATGTTTCCCTCTCTTTGTCTCTTTAAAGGCCTTGACAAACAATCACAGACCACAGCCGTTCCAGAGTTTCTAACCTGTACTCTGTCTTTCTGCTTAACATGAAATGTTGTATATGAGTGGCTAAGACAGAAAATTAATGATCCTGCTGACAAAATAAACTCCCAGAAGAACCTCAGGGATAATTGGTGAAAGTCGGAGGCATATACTGACGCAGGAACGTGTGATTTCCAGGAACTGGGGAGTGGGCCCCATGGTCACGGTGGGAACGGGCCTCAGCTCTCCCCTTTGGGGGCATGGACTACATCTCCCCAGGCCACCCCATCATTGATCACCACCCGAGACAACAGGCTGCATCTTGCTTTATCGGGAGGAGACAATCATCCATTATTTCCTGATGACACATACCTTACCGAAGGGTTTTCTACATGAAAACATTTTAATGTTGTCACTTTGGGAGAATATTTTGTCTTCAAAAAAGAAAAGGTCAAGCCTGAAAAGTTTTAGATAGATTTGATAGAAATCAATAGAGTGAAGGGCAAATTTTCTACAAAATATTCTTGAATGTTTTATTTATTGGACGTTCAGCTATACAAATCAGACACGTGGGATCTAATGGGACAGAATCCAGGTCGTGATGTTTGTACATTGGCTGCACTCTCCCCCCAAAAAAGAGAGAATCCAAAATTGTCTTAAAATCTTAACACAAGGGTGTATTTAGACTATGTAAATAAAATGTTACTTTGATTAATTTACCACAGTCCGAGCAAAATTACTGGTTCTAGATCTTCTGTTTGTCACATTCCACTTGTGCTGGTTGCTAACACTGAGCCAAATATATTGTGGAAAACATGGTTTCATAAAGCCATGAAACAGAGCAATGACTCAAATTAAAGTTTAATTGCTCCCCATGATTATAAAAGTTTTTATGTTTTGGTACCTTTCTCTATACAGCACAGAGATTAAAGATGCTATTTCCTACCTTTCTTTATATGGTACAGGGATGTCCTGATTTTCCATTTCTGCAGGGTTGTTAGGTAAATACAGATTCCTTCATCACAGCAGTTAAGTGCAGAGGTAGAAGCTGGCTCCTGTAGGGAGAAGGTGAGTGGCCACGCCCACCCTTCCAGGGGTAGACGTTTGCACACCCATTTCCCCTCTTCCAAAAAGTCCTGTCTCCCTTGCTCACAATTCATGATGGCTTTGTGTCTCTCAGCTCCCGGGCCTTCTGTTAATCAGCTTGACGGTGCCATCTTCATAGGAATCCATGAGGGCTATTTGAGCCACTGTTGGCATATTGTTATCAGAGAGTTTTGCACAGAATCCCCTCTTAGTAGTTGTTTGTGAGGAATCCTGGGGCCCATCACACAATTCCTGACAACTATTAGTCACAGAGGTTCAAATTGCTAACACATAGACCTAGTTCAAAATTTGGGAACTACAAAGTTAATAGAACTGATGTCTTCCAATAACCAAAACATTGAATGGATTTGCTTCGCCATTGCTCTATCCCCAGTGGTTTCTGCCCAAGACCCACATGGGCACTGTCCATTTTTTTTTTTCCCAATGTGCTTTATCTCTGGGAATCTTTAACAAAGAAGACCCTAAATAGGTGTTAGATGAAACACAAAGTTGTAGTTTGTACACTCGACCATGACTGTCATCATGTATTACACACATTTTATTGCCTGTCACTGACAAAAGAGGCTCTTCTTAGAAAGAGAAGAAGTGCACATAATATAATAACATAACAGAAAAAAAAAACATTCCTGGTGAAGGCGCAATTTTAGCAAATATTTTACAGAAAAGATGTACTCCAAGAAAGGAACTTAAGACTTTGGAGCTGATGCAGAAAACCCAGAGTCCTTTCTCATCAGAATGAAAGCCCTGGGGAGGAAGGGCCAAGGGCCAGCATGCTAGCAGGACCCCAGGAGGAAATCAGAAGCTTCACTGAGAGGTGTCCTTGACCACTCCAGCTGGGGTGGGTTAAAGGTAAAACATCTGCCCCAGATCAGAATTGCATTTTCCTTCGGTAGAATTGAAGGTGTCTGTGGGCGACACGCTGCCGATCTGGAACAGACTGGTTTCCACTCACTAGCGCCGAGCCTCTGTGACAGGAGCTGAGGTGAAGGACATATCTGCACAGGGATATGGATGCAGAGATACGGATGGAGAAATCCCTCCACAGCCCAACAGAAGGAGAAGAAAGGACAGCCTGTGTCCCTGGCTTTGTCAAAACCAAACAGAAAAAGAAGAAACCCACGTTACTTGAGAATATGGCAGTGAGAGTAAACATTATGGAGCTTGGTAATAGTGGCTGAGCCAACAAGGAAATGTATGCTAATTCTGAAATTCGCCTGAGTCCCATTCAAGGTCTGTTGAACGTTGCCATGTTTTACATCTACCGTGGTTATGGAAAACTCTGTTGACTCCTGAGGGTGGCCCTCGCACAGTGTAAGAGACCTGCAATCCCATGTAAGTGCCTTTGTGTGGAAAGAACCTACGTGAACAGAGTGTGCCATATTGTCTGTACTCACGTCTAACACTCCCCGCCGAGGCCCACTGGAGGGTACCACAAAGAAGATGTGTCTGTGAGGAGATTTCAATAAAACATGGAGCCACATCTCAAAGGTGTTCTAGGAGAGGATTTATAATTAACGTGAGGCACAAGGTCCCCAAAATTGAATTTCATGCATAATCACGGCATTCATTATCGCCGTGATTCCCATTACCAAACATGAAATGGGACAGGCGAGTAATTGAGAGACCGAAAGGGTTAACAGAATGACTCTTGGAACGGGGTTGTGGGAGTGGGGTGGGGGAAACTAGAATCAACGCTGTAATGAGTGGGAATGCCTGTTCTTGTTCCGGAAGGTTTTTACACACACTGATTTCTAAGCATTTGGTAGTTACAGGGAAAATGTCAGGAAGACATTTTCACAGTTGCTAAAGGGCAGAGTCCTCAATCAGACGGGTCTCTTATGTTGTTGTGGTCGTTGTTTTGCTTGTACAGAGGCAACAACGTGTAATTCCTACGGCCCAAAACCAGCTCGCACACAACGGGCGCCACACGGAAAGCAGGTCAGACATGTAAGACACGTGTATTTAAATCACTCTATTTGCTTCCAGCTTGGGGTTTTAAAGATGCACTAGTACTTTGAGGAACCTGTCCTCACCAGCCTACACATTTCTTTCTCCTGACGGTCGTGTAGAGGTCATTTGGCGGGAAATGGATTCTAACATATTTAGTTTCCTTTTTTGGTCGGCAGTTAGGCTTTTTGTCTTTTCTTCTTCCTTGGCTAGAATGAGTGATGCAAGTTACAGCCATCCTTGTCATGACGTCTTTGTGTGCATGTCACAAGACCATATAGACTGTGGACAATAGCGAAGTCATGCTACATGTTGATGGTTACAGCCAAGTTCGGCCCTGACGCACTCTCTCAGCTTCTCAGCTGTGCACACACGTGAGTTCTCGCTTTCTCAACTGCTCATCACCCATGAGCACAATGCTGATTTCAACTTTTGTCAAGATGAAGGAACATCTGTATCTGGGCCGTTTTCACTTGCTTATTTTGGGTCATTTTGAGGCTACACATCTTTTTGAATAATCATTACCAATCTATATGGTTTTTTCTGCACTTGGACTGTTGTATTTATGAACAGTTTTTCTATTTTCATAATTTTTCTCATTGATCTGTCAGTCCCTTTGCTTGGTGGTCTTAGGAGCCCCTGTGGTTGGTGTTTTCCCTGGGGCTATGGTGGCCTCCTTGTTGATTGTCTGGTGTTCCGGAGTTGTGATGGGGCTGACACATACACACATCTGCAGTTCTGCAGGGCCCACAGGGAATGAAGGACCCCAGCAGATGGGATGGCCACACCCCGTGGGACCCTACTGTTCCTAACCGTTTCTTCCGCCTCAGGTGTAGGATCCTGAATTTCTGCTCTAAGTCAACATCCAGGGTCCAGGGACACCTCAGGAGACCCAAGCACTACGGCGAACTCTGAAAAAGAAAAAAATCAGCATTTAGAAATTTCTCACTTCCATTATTTTTTCGACACATTAGGAAATTTTGAAGTGAATTTCAAGGGTAAAATGTTTGACCAGTGCACTGAAATCATGCAGGCCAGGTAGAAGACATTTTTAACCTGAGAAGAGGTCTAAATTGGAGTAGTTGCATGGAACGTTCTCCTGGCTCAATTTGAACCATGTTAGATTCAGAAGAGGATCAGCGGGGAAAGCACCTAATTTGCATTCTTGGCTTCCATGGGACAAACAGCATGACACCGTTTACTCGTGTTACGGACACCCAGGCTCGATCAGTGCAGTGGGTGTCATATCTGCCACTGAGCCCACGAGGCTCATTCAGCATCTGCTACATGGAGGTGACAACGTGCTGGTGGCAAAGATGAATGGCTTGTCTTTGAGGAGTTTATAATCTAAAGAGAAATCATCCCAATGTTCCTGTCATTTTAGAGCATAAGGGATTGTTAACATACATTATGTTCTTTCTCTCCTCAGGGCTAACTTTGCTCCAGGAAAAAAAAAAAAAAAAAAAAATATATATATATATATATATATACAGACATATGTGTATATATGTACGTATATAAATATGTACATGTGTATATATATATATATATATATATATATATATATCTCAAAATAAAATATAGCATCAGGATTTTAGGAAAGTAAAACCCAGACATTATTTGAGCATTCTGAATTTATTTTAGAAGCTTGGACATGTTCATTCAACTTGTGGGCCAATCCACAGGGTTGGTAACTGATGGAAAACCCGTGGTCTCTACCCAGCCCATGTTCTCCAGGGCCTGGTGCCTGTTCTGGGGCCTCCGAGCAGGAAGCTCAGTTAAAATCACATCACTCCAATTGCTTTCAGGTCTCTGCTTAAAACCACCCATGCAGGGTGCCTGGGTGGCTCAGATGGTTAAGCGTCTGCCTTCGGCTCAGGTCATGATCTCGGGGTCCTGGAATCGAGTCCCGCATCGGGCTCCCTGCTCCTTGGGAGCCTGCTTCTCCCTCTGCCTCTCTCTCTCTCTCTCTGTCTCTCATGAATAAATAAATAAAATCTTTAAAAAAAAAAAAAAAAACACCCATGCAGCCTGTCCTGCTTCTCCCTCCGGTGAGAAGAGTGTGCAAGGATGCTCCACGGAGTGTGCGAGAGTGAGTGCGTGCGTGAACATGTCCGCATGTCAGAGTGTCTCAGCATGCCAGCCCGTGTGCACACGTGTGTGGTGTGTGTGCGTGCAAGTCGTGCCCGTGCTACGGTGTGCCCTCACGCTACGCGGGCAGGTGGCCTGTCTCCAGAAGCTGGAGGCCGCAGCTCTCCTGCTCCTATGGCCCAGGTCTGCGGGCTTCGAACGCTGAAAACGTCCTTGATTACACCTCATGGCTGGAATTGGTTTTAGAGGCACTATTTTTTTTTTTTTTTCTGGCAATAGTTAAGCTGCAGTACTAATTGTTACAAATGATAAAATGATCGAGGTCTCTGCTAAAATATCCTCTGTTTTAAAATTTAAACTTGGGGGGGGCGCCTGGGTGGCTCAGTCGTTAAGCGTCTGCCTTGCTCAGGTCGTGATCCCAGGGTCCTGGGATCAAGCCCCGCATCGGGCTCCCTGCTCGGCGGGAAGCCTGCTTCTCCCTCTCCCACTCCCCCTGCTTGTGTTCCCTCTCCCGCTGTGTCTCTCTCTGTCAAATAAATAAAATCTTTAAAAAAAATAAAAAAATAAAGTAAAATAAAATTTAAACTTGGGTATTAACAATGCAAAAGGCTGGATAGAATTTAAAAATTTGGATAATAGGGAATATTGAATTCTTGAAAAGCTGAGCTACGCAAGTATTGACAAGAGCACCATGGAGCTGCTTTGTGAACGTTGGTGGTAGCGTGACAGAGGGGAGCCGCGTCCCGGGGAACACACGTCACAGGGAAGGCGAGGTCTACCCGGGAACTCCCATCTGATGCCACACGCAGATTTGAATTATCACAATTTTCCAAACTGGGGGACGGAACCCTAATTCAGAGCATATTTTCATTTCAAGGAGCCTGTGCATAGCTTAGGCCAGAACCTATGTATCAGTAATAAAGGGTCCCTCCCACGAATATAAATAACCAGAACATTCCTCATTGTGCGGTTAATCTAATTTGCATGAACAAAAGCAAAAACATTCAAAAATGTCCTTTTTCAGGTCTTAAAAGTGGTTTATGTGGTTTGTGAAGATGGCCACCTCCCCTGCATCATCCGAGGGCTCTTCAAAACGCCCTCTGTCCTCAGATCCTGAGCACCCCCTCCCGATGGGAGGGGAGACCCAGGCCCCAGAAACTGGGGCCTCCCCACTGTCCACAGCTCTGCGGCCCTTGCTCCCAAGTCCCTGTGGCATGTGGCCCTCCCCTTTGAACCAGCCCACTTCTTTTCTCCTCTCTCGGCACCGGTGACATTGGGGCTGTCTGCTGACCTCAGGGGAAGCCACGGGATGCAGATGTACTGACTGCCCCAGAGGCAAGGGTAGAGAATCTCCTTCTCAGAGTTCAGCTTGTGCACAAACACGGCCCTGCAGGGATGCCGTGCTCCCGGGGCCTGCTGAGAACCTCCCCTCTCTTACGGTGGAAGCTGCACAATCTCACACTGAAACCCAAGAGAGGCCGGCTCACGGGTCCAGGGGCAGGCCCCGGGGCGAAGGGGTTGGGGGACCACATGCCGTGGTCTGTGGCTCCCACGCCTGATTCCCCAGTGGGATGCCCACTCCTTTCTGGGCAGTGAGGGAAGGCCAGCGAGAGGCCTGGACACCGGGGGCTGGACGAGCGGAGCTGGGCAGGGAACACACATGCTCTCAGCCCCGTCCACATGTAGGGACACCGTTTCTCAATTATTCAAGGCCCAAGGCAATGGAATCCTGATTTAATACGACTAAATTGATACTTGAAATGCTCTGGGATATTTACATTTAGATTTATCAAGATTAAACAGTTCTGTCAAAAACCAGAAATTAAGTACTTTTGCCAATTTCTATGACTCAAGGACCCATTCAAGAAGCAGATTTCTAAAGGTGGTTTTCCTGCTAAAAATACTGTCCGTTGCTCGAGAGCAGAGCTGCGTACCAGCAACACGCCTGCAGATGTGAGACACGTGGGTCGTTTTAATTGGTCTTGTAGACCCATAAAAATATAAAAATAAATGGGCAAAATGAAGTTTAATAATGTATTATACGTTACTCAATAAAGCTAATACATCATCATTTCCACATGCAATTGATATAGAAACTAATTAATGTGTTATTATACATACTTTTCCCACGACATCTTTGAAACCCATTGTGCCTTTCACATTTTACACGTATAGCGCACCTCACGTGGACTGGCCACATGTCAGGGGCTCAAGAGCCGAGCACGGCCAAGGGCTGCTGTGTCGGACAGCATGACTGTCTAAGGGTCAGCAAACTTCTTCTGTACAATTTAGAGTGTGAATGTTGCAGGCTTCACTGGCCATCTGGCCTCTCCTGTGTTACTGGACTCCGCGGTTGTAGAGAGAAAGCAGCCATTCACCATATACGGATGTGACTGAAGGGCCACGGCCATGCTCCAATCCAAGTTCACTTATAAAAACAGTCATTGGCGGGACTCCGGTTGTAGGGACTAGTTTGCCAACCCCCATGCAGTTGAATATAGCCTCATATCCAATACTTGACCAAGATCAATCAGTGACAAAAAATAAAAACATGTTTTGGGGGTGCCTGGGTGGCTCAGTCGTTAAGCATCTGTGTTCGGCTCGGGTCATGGTCCCAGGGTCCTGGGATCAAGTCCCGCATCGGGTTCCCTGCTCTGCGGGAAGCCTGCTTCTCCCCCTCCCACTCCCCCTGCTTGTGTTCCCTCTCTCTCTGCCTCTCTGTCAAATAAATAAATAAAAATCTAAAATTAAAAAAATCATGTTTTGTCTACGTTTTCCCCCATTCTGGAACAGTAGTGCTATGGACTGAATCGTGCACCCCCCCGCCCCCATCCCAGTGTGCCAGTGTTTGGAGGCAGGGCCTTTGGGAGGTGACTAGGTTTAAATGAGGGTGTGAGGCTGTGGCCCCATGATAGGACTGATGTCCTTATAAATAGGGACAGCAGAGAAGTGCTCTCTCCCCCGAGCGAGGGCACGGCGAGAAGACATCATCTACCGTCGGGAAGAGCCCTCGCCAGAACCAAAGCCTGGGGCACCCCATCGATGGCCGACCGCCCGCCTCCAGGACTGCGAGCACACTTCTGTTAACTTCCCTGGACCCGTGGGCTCTTGTTGCAGTAGTCCAAACCCGTTAGTCCGAGACAATAGTCCTGAAAAGGCAGTATGTAAATGTAGTCTCAACATCCCTTCTCCAAGCCCCAAATAGTCCTTTGAAAAAGAAACGTCAAAAATGAATGTATTTCAAATAGTTTTATCTCAATACGCATTTCCATTCCCAATGACAAGTCATTCATTCTTTATGTCCTCATTCATAATTACTTGCAAAAAGGAATACATATAAAAATGCAGCAAGCGGGCCCCTTAGACTTGCTGCCGAGCTATTCTGTCTGAAGTCAACCCGGTCTAGAGGTCAGGCTGGCTACCCTCTCTCGGCTCCCGGTTTCCACTTTATTTCTTCTGAGCCTGACTCTGAAAACCCACTCTGCTCTCTCCTGCATGTGGGACGTACGTGGGGAGCACATTGTGCAGATCATATCAGGGCTTTGGGCAGGACCGTCTATGCATTTTCTCATCCACATCAGAGGAATATTTCCTTTCTGTCCATGAACTTTTAGCCTTCCTTTATACCATCAACATGTGTTTCATGCCACGATTATATTTCTTTCATGTTATTCTGTGCAGCCCAGGGATGCTCAATTGCATGTAGTTAATTCTGAGTGTACAACTTGTTGCTCTTTTATTTATAGGTCTTCTAATAAATACCTTGCTTTAATATTTTTCTCATGTGTTAGTACTTAACACATTGTAAATACAAACTAGATCAATGCTATATTTCAACTGCTAAGTACCCGTTTATCTTTTTTTGTTGTTGTTATTTTTACCCTTTCCTTTACAGCGTGTTCTCCGTCCCTCCAAATCTATGTCCAGGGAGGCACTGGGGAATGTGGGGCCAAGCCCCCACTCTGCAGCAGGGAGGCTATCCATGTGGGGTTTCTGCAGGCACTTGCCTGTGCACGTGACAGGCTGTTCGAGTTGTAGCTCCCGCCAGGATGCGGTTGGGTCCAGACATGGAACCTAATGCACCAGAAATTATTTTTCAACTTAATCTCCCCGTGTTAACTCGGGTTGCCGGCGGAACACGCACGTGGTCTCACTGGCGGCACAGGATGTTTGATAAGCTGTAAAACGATACATAGCCACAGTTTAATAACTTAAAAATTTAATAAAAAATAAGGGAAGTGGATATTGTTTT
The DNA here is from genome assembly GCF_002201575.2 of Neomonachus schauinslandi. Taxonomy (NCBI): domain Eukaryota; kingdom Metazoa; phylum Chordata; class Mammalia; order Carnivora; family Phocidae; genus Neomonachus; species Neomonachus schauinslandi. Next base: position 147,935,808 of record NC_058409.1, read on the forward strand.
TCCTTTGAATATGTCAACAGGGAACATACTTCATGCCGCTTTCAACTTTCGTCGGTATTTTGATAGAAATGCTTAATTTATCTGAGACAGGTGTCATTTTCATGACTTTCCTTCTGTAATGTAATCTAAATTCCAAGTTTATACGCACTTGGGATGGACTAACTCAGCCTCTCTAAGGAAAAGCCCCTTCATTCAAGTCTGAAAGCAGAGTCCTTCCGGAACGTCTCCTTTCCTCAGTGTCTTAAACCACTCAACATTAATTAGTTTTACTATGGTCAGACATGAGACTACATCAGATCGTTATGTTCTCTTTATGGGGCCAAAACATCCTTTCTTGATTAGGGACAGCTCCCAAGGCAATGGAAAAATGGAGTAGCTCATAGGTACTCCCCACTACGTTGTTGGGTTAATTCCACAACCAAAGTAGAATGCTTAACCCAGGCAGGTTCTGAGTCAAGGCTTGAGAGATTCAGAGCCCTGGAAAGAATCTCTGAAATAAATCCAGGTGCTTCTTTTTATTTTGCAATAAAATTGAGGCCAGGAATTTCCCCCACTCGCACGCGACTTAGTCTCCGAATGAGTCAGGAGCGTTCACACCACAGCGTCCTTGTCCTGGGGCTCTTGGCTTCATGCTGCACACCATCGTCCCAGCCCTCGCCTTCCTTTTCTATACATAACCGCTTTGTTTAGATAAACAGTGTCCCCTGATTATTCACCAGCCATGTGCTTTAAGGCCTTTAAATGTTTTCAATCCATCAAGTAGATGTCTAGAAGCATAGTTTGAAATTCTCCGATTAGCTGCAAATTTGCTTAATAAAATGGATCCTCCTTCCATGGCACCAGGGCAAAGAAGACCTGGAAGTTTTCTGTTCTTTCAAATTCACTGAGGGTTTCTTTAAGACCTCATATATGGGCGACTTTTTGTGGAAGTTTCACGAATGCATTAAAAGAAAGATATATTTTCTGGGGCGGTTAGGTGGCTCAGTCGTTAAGCGTCTGCCTTCGGCTCAGGTCGTGATCCCAGGGTCCTGGGATCAAACCCCGCATCGGGCTCCCTGCTCCGTGGGAAGCCTGCTTCTTCCTCCCCCACTCCCCCTGCTTGTGTTCTTGCTCTCACTATCTCTATCTCTGTCAAATAAATAAAAATTTTCAAAAATATAAAACAAAAGAAAGATGTATTTTCTATTTTTCAGAAACCAAATTGGGCACGCATCTATAATTCAGCCTTTTGTTCGAGCAAGCCAATAATTAATAAATAAGTTGGTGTCCTCAGTTACCGATGACGTCCCATCCAAGTCTGAGGGAGATGGGTCCATGTGTAGATAAGAAGATCAGAACGGATTCCCCGTGGGCGCCAGCTTCAGGTAGCCCTCACCTGCTAGCACCATGCTCAGTGCTTGCAGAGATTAGCTCATTTTAGCCTCACGAAATTCTCAGGAGGAGGTTCCTGGTATGGGTTGAATTGTGTCCTTCCAAAACTCATTTGTTGAAGTTCTTAGCACCAGTACCTCAGAATACGACCTTATTTGGAATAGGATTGTTGCAGTTGTATTAATTAAGAGGAGGTCATTAAAGTGAGCCCTAATCCTGTAGCAACAGCATCCTTATAAAAAGGGGGGATTTGCACACAGACACGTACACAGGGAGGCATCAGAGCAGAGATGGGGAGATAGGTTTACACACCAAGGAGCACTGAAAGTTGTTGGCAAACCACCAGAAGCTGGAAGCTGGGAGAGGCATGGGGCTGACTCTCCCTCCCACCTCACAAGGAACCAGCCCTGCAGACACATTGATCTCTAGCTTCCATCCTCCGGAACTGGGACAGAATCAAGTTCTGTGGTTCAAATCACCCAGTCGGTGGTGTTTTTTTGCGGCAGCCCGAGTAAACGAATACAACCCTCATCATTACCCCACTTTGGCAAGTAGAATGAAACCTGTTTTATTATTTAATTTGCCAAATGCCTGTCTCAGCTAAGAAGGGCAGTGCCTGTGTCCAGAGCACAAAGCCCTTTCCAGCACATCATGCTATCCTACTGTCTCTAAGAAGACTCTCAGCTGGCGACCCTCTCTCAAAGCTGCCTGGAAAAACAGGGCGGGATTGGGGACAGGCCCCTCTGAAGCTTGAGAAAAACCATACAGGTGTCCAGCACTGCCTAATTTGGGGAACTGGCAGCCACCACCATCATCCCGAACACCAACACTGAGACTCACTGGTCTGCACCAATAGCTATTTTCATGTCCATATTTTGCTTTATATATCTTGCCACTAGGTGATTGGACAGATGGAGAATCAGGGCTAGATCCTTGGGAAAGAGAGCACTCTCTTGGTTTCAGTTTCTCCTGGGGACACGTTTAAAGTCATTTGCACATAGATCTTCATCTCAAATGTTCTTTTTTTTATGTGGGGGGGGGCATTGTGTGAAGAGTCAAACTACGACACAGATTGCCAATAATCATTTTTTAAAGATGTTATTTATTTATTTATTTTGAAAGAGAGCAAGAGAGAGAGCACGCCAGCTTGGAGAGGGGCCCAGGGAGAGAGAGAGAGAATCCCAAGCAGACTCCACACTGAGCACAGAGTCTGACATGAGGCTCAATCCCCTGACCCTGAGATCATGACCTGAGCTGAAACCAAGAGTGGTATGCTCAACCAACTCAGTCACCCAGGCATCCCTGGCCATAATCATTTTTAATAGTGATAGGGTTTAGGTGTCTTCATTCATGTCGTAGTGGGCACTTGGGAAGTTTTGTAGAAGGAGTGTGGAGCAGACTACTTAAAACCCCCTTCTCTGAGGCTGTAAGGGGGTTTTAGCTGACAAGCTAAGACCAGACAAGGATCATGTGAGACAGTTGGGAGTTGTCAGCTCCTACTTCTGGAATCCTACCTCTTCCGTGTGTCTTGGAGGTGCTCCAGGGTCTGGAGCCCATAGCAGTGGGGGCCCCACTGTCGCCTGCCGCTGACAAATGCAGGGTTATGTCTGGTTCAGTGTGACTCCCAGCTTTCTGAGAAGGGGTACATTCAACAGGAGGTATTTTATCTGCAGACATTCTCAGAACAACTGTAAACAGTCCCACCCTTGAGTGTGTTAACTTCTCACTTGCCGACAAGTCTAAGGGTACACACAGATCTGTCTGGGTCCCCATTGCATAAGTACGAAGTGGCCAGAGACAGCTGGGCCAGCCAGGAGGACAGATCTGCATCCTCAACGACAACCCGGCCAATCACTTCCCGGTTTATACATGGATGCTTCCGGGGTTTCAGGGGTCTTCTGTAAAACGGCATGCTTACCTGGAAGAGATGTGCAGTACCAGACCCTCGACGCAGCTGTGGCTTAGCCTCACTTGCTAGTGTCCTGCCCGGGGCTCCAGAGCCCTTTTTGCCTAGTGACCAGCACTGTCCCCTGACACTCTGATCATGGCTGATCCTGGGCTGTCCATACCTCTGACTCTGCCCCCTTCTCTCTAATCCTGGATTTCCAAGCCTTCTCACCTCTTGCTAAACCCAAAGTGTGGGAACATTACGCTGTTATGGTATTGAGGCACGCATTATACAGTAAATACTCAATTACAAGGTCCTGGAAATCATGAGCAAGTGAGAAGTACAAATGCTTGTCAGTCATACAGTAACAGTGCGATTTAAACAGCTATAAAAGCAAGTATGGCATTGGTTATGCACATATTCATTAAAAATTAAAGCTTCCCCTGCACTTCTTCTCAGGGACCCTCGCTGTGCAGGCCCTTGGTACTGCAGTCGACTGTCACGGGCAGCCCTCTGCCTTACCACCGACCCTTCCGTGAGGAGGACTCCATCCCATCTCCCTGCCTCGGTCCTAGGCTCGCCCTTGCAGGTCCTTTGCCAACAGCACATGGACCGAGGAGATGAGTGCCATGCCCTGGGCTAGCGCCATGGAAGCCTGTGGTGCCAGGGGAGACCAGCATGCAACAACCGGGACGGCAGCAAGGTGAGGGCGTGGAGTGGAACCAGCTGATCCTTCCTCTGATGCACTGAGAGTCCCAAGTGTTCTCTCATGGCAGGAAACCAGCCACGGTTGCCCACACAACCCCCCCCCCCCCGCCCCAGCAAACTGTTGAGAACCTGGGTTAGAGTCTGCATTATTTTCATTTGTACTCTCTTTAAAGTCCTAACCCAATGGCTTGAACCATGTGGATGATTGGGGAGTGTTTGGTGATCACTGGTTAGAAATTGGCTGGCTCTGCTGCCCAGATGCATGGAACACTAGAGCACCTTCCTGGGCCACCCAGGCGCCGTTTTGGAAGACGGACATGTGATCAGTGGGGAACAATGAAAGAGGTAAGGGTTATTTAACATGTGGAAGAAAGGACTGGAACGATTCACTACCTACCATCAATACATACAACCACTCCCACACGGGACAGGGGCCAGCGAGGGTCCCTACATTTTACCGAAGGCAGAACGAAAGGAAAAGGCTTAAATGACAGCATGAAGAATGGACGTTAGGTATGGGGAATGACTGTCTGACACTGAGTTATGACTCATTAGGATAGGTTACCAGGGAAGATAATATTCTTTGAAGATTTCAGTATATACATATCCCTCGACACAGTGCACACATTGTGACCTGGTTGATTTTAAAGTAAAATCCCACATACCACTCTCATTTCCCACACGTGTCAATTTTATAGAGGCAGGTGGACTAGAGAGGGTCACCAGCTCATTCCCCACTCTGCAATGAGAGTCGGTGGTCAGAGGACTTTCTGGACGGCCCACCACATCTGTACTTCTCCCTCTTGGGGACTGTCTGTCCTTGTCCATCTTCACCTAGCTCCTCCCCAGGAAAGTGCAGAGGGCAGCCCATGACATGACAGTCACAGGACTGGGTCAGTCCACGGAGGCACAAAGATGGCTGCCCATGACCATGGGCACATGAGTAAGGGCATGTCTTTGTGGCTGCATAAAAGAAAGCTCAAAGCTCAAAGGAATTTGATTACAATAATCCTCATAGCAATGAAATATGATCCTGTATCTTTCTAACACAGAATTTCAGCTGCTTGTGTTATGGGGGGTGGGGATGGCAGGCTATCTTGGGGCAGCTATGTAGCATCATGCAGGGCTTCGGAGGACCCCTGACCAAGGACCTCAGAGTCACCCCAAGTGTCCGAGACTGTGACTTTCAATTGGACTAAAATAAAACTTTTATGTTTGTTTATTCTCCTTTAAGATGGAGTTACTTCTTTTTCTTCCTTTTTTACTGTCTATTCAAAATCAAGAAAAGAGAAAATGAGCTAGTTTAAATAAATTTCAAAAAAAATTAATTTCAAAGACTGTGGGTATTTACTCAAGACTGTTACATTTTAACTGATTTTAATTTGTTAACAGTCCGTTACTGATACAGCCTCTGGGGCACATTTCCCCTCTTCTCAGTCTCCTGTGGGATTTCTCATCACTGACATGGGAGGGTAAGTGAAACCCCTCGCCGGCCAGCCCTTCCGCGATGCATGTCCTGCAGAAAATAGGTATTGTTAGCATGTCCTCCAGCTTCATTGAGTGTCCTGAAAAGGTGCTGATGGACACTGTGCTGAGGCCAGGAGATTGCCTTACACCTGACTTTGCTGGGTTTCCCAGACCTGAATGCTGCAATTGTGCAGGATGACCACTTCTGGATGTGATTTTCAGCAAACAGAGATGATCCCAAATATATTTGGTGTGTTTTGTTTGTTTGCTTTTATTTGCTTTACTTTATGAGGCTTTAGAGAGGATGTAAAATAATGTCTTAGAAATATAGAGAAATATAGATTGATGTCCATAAGTCAGGAAAATAAAGTGAGCGTTCTCTCTAACAGATTATAAAAGCAGGCATAGGATTAGGTTGAAAATTCCACGCTAAACCCAATCCAAATATGAGCTACTTTTATTTAAAAAATCTCTGAATTTAGAAGTATCTTGGCATTTACCCAATTCACACATCTTGAAGTGAGTCCGGAAGGAAAAAGATAACATGAATATAAATGGTCTGACTTTATCCTCCTGCCATTCAGCTTAAAAGCATTTCCCCCCTTTTGGGCAATTTATCAACTATTTCAGGCTGTTAAAGTTACAAACATGTGAACAATGGATCTCAAGTCTTATTATCAAATTACTTTTGGATAAGTTTAGCTATAAAGTCTTTTGCACAAATCAAAAAAGTATTAAGATCATAATTAAGAACATTATAAAGTTTTTTTTTCTTTCAACTTCAGAGAGTTCCTAAGCACATTAGTATGGAATTTGACTAATTTTACAGCTATAATTTGATGAATGACAATAAAGAAAAAAGAAAAGAAACCCTAAATTAACAGTATCATGTCTGGCCCTCCGTGTCTCCAAAATGAACCCTTTAGAAGATAAAAATCTGCATCTTTATATGTCTTCCTTTTCTGAATAATGAATCAGTTCTTGAAACATTCTGAATCAGAATTTGCCAAGTTGTGTTGCTCTGTGATGGGAGCTTCACAAGTCCTGTTGGACGTGTGAGTGTGTGCAAGGGGCCATCGAGGGGCTTGTGGGGACCTTCAGAACCTCCGTTGGACATGTTGTGAGCAGCGTGTGCCTGGGGTAGGAGAGGCACAGGTGGATGGGAGAGTCAGACCGATGCAATTCTGAGGGCAGAATTAATACTTCCCAGTTATGTGGTCTTGGGACTGTTATTTAGTTTCACTGAGATTTAATTTATTTGCTACTATGTACATATCAATATCTATCTTGCTAAGTTGTCAAGTTTATAGATAAGGCATGTAAAGATTTTTAATACGCAAGAGATGTCTAATAAATAATTTAACAATAATTATGTAAATGCTCAGCTTGCCCATTTCCAGGGTGCACTTGACTGCGCTACAAGCCAAGATGCTGCTAGGAGAGTCCATGGCATTGGATTCCTCTCTGCACACCCTGCAGGGTCCCACAACTCAGCAAAGCAGTCACCTCTCAAATCCACACCCCCCCCAGGTTTCCATGACCAACTGCTCAGAATTGAGCCTCAGAAAGTATTTTAAATACCCTTTTCAAAAGCCAGGTGTATCAACAGAAGCGTATTTTGCTACATTTGCACTGCTATCCAAAGCCTTAGGAGTGAGAGCTGAACCTAAGAGCGCTATTGACCTGGGCTCCTGGTCGACGAAGCTCTGATCATCTCCATTCACTGCATGCAATGTGTGGGGGGCACTGTGTATGTGTGTGATTACGCGTGGGTATGTGGGAGTGCGTGTGTGTCAGTGGTGGAAGCTGTGTGTGGGGGGGGTGGGGGGTGTGGGTAGATTACCCAGGCAGTTGGAGTGGATTACATTCCATCTCCAGCCAGCCTGGGCCCGGGTTCTAGTGGAACCAGAGACACCCCTTTTTCTAAAATGGACCAAAGCTCAAACTGAGGCTGAAGACTGGGATATGTGCGTACTTCCCACCCATCATCTGTCACATCCTGCGAGGGCTGCCAACAGGTAATATTGGATACTGGGTGATTGCCATGTCCTGCATGATCATTAAAAATCACCAAACACATTAAAATGTATGTGAAAATTGTAGTAGTTTATTACTATTCTAAAAACTGGAGAATTAACATGGGGATTATCAAATAGTAACTACATTTAAAAGTGTGTACTGTTTTCTTCTCATTCTTTCCTTGCCCATAAAACCTTTCCTTTCTATTGTATTCGCCCTAATCTTTTCAAAAAGAAGCACTCTTGAGTCTAGGGAGGAAGTGGAAAAGTGGCTTTGGAAGTCTGTCAGTTGTAGTTCAGGGTACAGGGAGGCTTTCAAAGTCAAAGAAATCTGATTAGCGTTGTTCATCTTCCCCCAACTGAGTAAATTAAGTAAAACTAATTGTTAATTATTTCATTATACAAATATTATACAAAAGATATTATAAAATATTAAGTAAAATTTTATATTTACAAAATGTGATAAAATAGCATTGTCTCCTTTGCGAGGACAACAAGTCTTTTCCTATTTAATTATTTTTGACTACTCTTAAGCTGGATGTTGGTTGGCTTTCATCACTCAGCTGTTCAAGCTTGTCTCCGAGGATAAGCATGACGTGCTTGTGGGGGATACTGTTAAACACAGAGTAACAGCTCCGCTACACAGACCTTTCTTTAAATACCCATTTAGAAGGTGAACCTCATCAACACATATTGGATGCTATGTTTGCCTTTTGTAAAAACAAAGCAAGACTTTATGTCATGAGATCACCCAAGGCCAGAAGCGCATCATGCACGTGGTTTAATTTGACCTACTCTGAGAAATCCAGGGTGACTATATAAGACGGTCCAGAGAAGACAAACACATAAATGGACACTGTAAAAAATATAGTCATCAACATGTTCCTTCTACATCAAATTTTGAGTAGATACAACCTTTAGCAAGCAAAGCCTGTGTGGAAGGGAGGACCTGGCACAAACACTAAGGGAAAGAATCCGTCCCCTCTGGACCCTGCGTCTGGCGCCCGCCGGCCCTCCTGCAGCCCTGTGTTCCGGGAGGAAGCCCACACATCCATTGCCGACCTGCCGCACTCCCTAAGGCTGGCCAGGCAAGAAAAGCTCACAATAAGCTCAGTCTTTCCTATGATAAACAATCTGTTTTTGTGCTTTTGATTAAAATTTAATAAAAAAAATATTTCAGCAAAGCGAGGACTTGTTAAAAGCAGGTGAGGAAAGATGCATATTTACTCCACACAAGACTAATCCCCTTCTCTCTCCCTTCTCATGTTCCCTATTCATGCGCCAAGGAGGGGCGTCCTAGGAAACACGGCCTCCCCAGCAGGAGGATCTTTTTCATTCCACATCCAAGCCCTGAAGGAATCTAAAACTTGATCTGGGAACTCCGTCTCCACCACTCACCTACTGAAACCAGAGTCCCTTTTCCAGCAGCTGCAAAGATACAAAATTCCATTGGCGGGGAGGGGAATGGAGTGGAGGGCTTCTTAGCATCTTCTGTGCAGAAATCGACCCTGTGTGATTCAAGGAAGCATAATTCAAGAGCAACGAGGCTGAGCCAAAGTAAACGGAGGAGTCTGACCAGGGAAATCCCAGTGTGAGTGAGGAGTTCGGGCCATGCAGGCGGCTTTGGCCCCAGGAGCCCCCAGGGCCGCTCCTCACCAGGAGCAGAGGGGACTGCCCAGACCTTCCCACAGCTGCCCGGGGCACACTCTGCTCCTGACCTCTCCAAAGATGTGGGCTTTGAGAGCAGAGGGCCGAGTTGGGGTGGTGTGAAGGGCAATTTCCAACTGTGAGCACCACACTGAGAAAAGGGTATCCCCCAAAGAAAGGCTTCATTCCAACACATTTATGGTCCTGCTACTAAAAACTAAGTTTATTGAACCACATGTATAGTACATATGTTTGCATATGTCTGGTTCCATATATGTGTGTTTCATGTATGTGTGTGTGTGTGTACACATATATTTTTCTCCTGATTCTGGCCAAATGGGCTATGCTTGGAAGTATATAGTAAGGGAAGGATGGACAGTGTTGTGTGGGGGTAAGAAGATGAAGAAGAAATACTCCAGACAGAGGAGAAGAGGAGAGGAGTGGCCATATACACTGTTGTAATGAACACAGCACTCACCTTCCTGGAGAGAAAGGAGGGAAGGAAGAAAGAAAGAAGGAAGGAGGAGGAAGGAAAGAAGGAAGGAAGGAAGGAAGGAAGGAAGGAAGGAAGGAAGGAAGGAAGGAA